>NW_009209750.1:0-26294 GCF_000690835.1 Fulmarus glacialis
AAGGTCAGGTTGTACGGGGCTCTGAGCAAAAGACAGGAATCCCTTCAAGAGGATTTAATTCAAACCCCCTTCACTTCACCTCCAAACAGATATATTAACTTGAAAAAGAAGGTTCTTATCTTAACAAACGGTACTGATCAGGTCTAATCAGGTATTACTTTTAAAGTTTTTAAAAGACAAAGTGGTATCAAAAACAGACTAGAGAAAGTGTACAAATATTGTGGACTATTTAAATAAATCTAATAACTTTTTTTTTTTCTAAATTAAATTCAGTTTTTCTCTGCCAACCTATGGTCTGATCTATCATAAATGTACAAATATTTATTTTCAGAACAGAAATTTACTGTTAACTAACATTTTACTAATTTTGACAGACATAAATCCTAGAAATAGGTAAGCAAAGATGCATTGTAGAAAACTGTTCCAGCTGTTTCCAGAATTTTCAAAAAGAAAACATTGTAAATTCAAAGTATTGTAAATTTCTTCACTGTGGCTAAAAGAGGAATGAAAAAAGAAAAATCTGCTGAAGCTTCTTTTATGCACATATGAGGTATTTGTAAACCAAGCAAAATAAATTTTAAAAATGCAATAGAAAGTTTAGCCATGGCTGTTTATTTTCCTAAAGACAAAACAATCATAACTCACAGTGGGTTTCCTTTTCTGTTTGTTTTGTATGTTTTCTTTTGAGAGTGAGGCACGTACTGAAGATTGTCTGCAATCTTTTTAACACACTGTATTCCTCTTGCACATTAATTTAGTTTTGTAGCATTCCCGACATATCTTGATTAGAGCTTGCAAGCCACACCAAATTTTATATCCCAAAGCACACATATTCGTTCTTAAACTATTTATCACCTAGGTAGTTCTTCAGATCCTACTGCATATACGTGAATGCCTTTCTTAAACTATTTATCACCTAGGTAGTTCTTCAGATCCTACTTCATATATGTGAATGCCTTCCAGAGTTTTCTCATTTAGACTGAGAACATCATTTTAAATGCAAATGAATAAATAAACAAACAGATTTCTAAAGAGAATTACTTTCTTAAAAGTCACTCGGGGATACAGCATCAGAGTTGGGCATGAAATCCAGAGCAGCTAAGTCCTAAGCTGATATATTAACTGTAAGACATACCTGTAAGAGAAAAAATTTGCTGAGAAATATTAGCTTTATTATAATACTCTTAACTGTCTTAAATTGAGACTACATCATCAGAGGTTAGAGGGAAATGCATATATTTTATTTTAGAAAATAATGCAAGTATTTGTACTCAGGAGTAATAGAATTTACTGAACTCAGTAGCTCAAACCTGGGAACTAATCCAAAGAACATTAAAAAAAAAAAAAGTCAGGAAGGAAAAGCATGCTTTAATACATAGTACCCATATAAACAATTCCCCAGACAGCTGAGCAGAAAACTAATAAGAAACCATAGATTTTTATGTGTGGCACAAATCCAACAATGGATGGATTGTTTTCAGGTTTGTTTCTTGTTGTGTATAAAAAGAAAGCAAGTGTCATACCTGAAAAGGAATAGAAAACTGGTCATGCTGTCAAGGTACCAGTCCATCAGGGCTGGTATCCTGTATTTGAAATCATCCAGCAGAAGAGTGCTCTGGAAAACAGAACTGTTAACACTTCTTCAGAAAACTCACACACCCTCCAACAATTTGAGTTTCAAGAACTTCCCTGACATTGAATATTTATCAGCACTAAATTTTCTGTTCTTGCAATAATAATAGACCTGCTACCATATACACGTGAATTATTTCTGACACAATGGTCTGTGAATAATACAGTCTCCTGATATTTTCTCCACTTCCAAACGAAGTACTTTTAAAACTGGATACAAATCCACGCAAATAACCTTGGCAGTGTTTTCATCCTATGAAAGAAACTAGGATTAATCTAGAAAACTGCATATCTCTTTTCCTGTTCGCATGCTTAGATGTGATAGCTGTCAACAGCAAATGTCCAGTGAGGAAATAGAAACATACCTTCAAATAGGAAGAATGCAGGTTCAGTCTTTGTTTCAGTGTCAGACTTGAAACAGGATCAAATCCAGTGATATTTCAGTGGAATTATGTCAATTTATGCTACAGAAGAATCTGACCTATACATAGCAAAACTTTCTACCATGTTATACACTGATGTGAACAGAACTTTGAAGCTGATATCCTATTTTGGGATATTTTAACAAGAAAAATTTGTTTGTTTATATCCCGTGGACTTTTCCTCAGCAAACTGAACATTTTCACAAGGATATATCAGTTAGCTTCTCTGGAATTTTTGCAGTTCCCCCCCCACCCCAGCTTTCTCCTTCTTTTCTTAGAAAGCCTCATTTTTCTCTGTCATATAATGGCTCACTTAACACAGCAAAAAGAATTAGATTTTCTAACTTTTGGGGTTTTTTAAAACTTTTGATACTTTTGAAGGTATGATCCTTAACTAAACACTTTTTTTTATTATTCTCTGTGTCGTTAGAACTTCTAAGAATAACTAGGGACCAGTATACTGCCATCAAAAAGCTCTGAAATACTGAACCATTTAAACAAATGTGAGTTCTGTTTTCTCTCTGTAACACTGTAGTCCTTAAGCAAAAGGAAGCAAAGAGAGAAACAGAATGGCTTTAGCAAGAAATTATTTTTTCTTAGTTTCTTGTTCTTTGGTAGAAAAACATGGTTTTGAGATTACTGACCACTGCCATGTGGTGTGCCAGCATCCATTCCTTCATTCTCTGCATTCATGGTGTTGCAGAAATCTGCACTAGACTTCCCCAGGAACAAGAAATGAAACAGGCAAGAAGCTCAAATAAACGTGTTCGTTTAACAAATAGGACTGGTGTGAAAAGAAAGCTCTGGTCATAATGATTAACATGGGCTTGACCAACAGACATGCTACCAAGTGCTTGTGGGGAAAGGAAAGGAGAAGAAAGATCCAGGCAGTCTGCAGCAAGCTCAGACAGATGTGCGTTAGACAAACAGTTAGTTGCTCATACACATACGATGCCACATTAAAAATGTAGCAGTTTTAAATGCCTGCTTCATCCTGCTTCATCCTGCTGCATGAATTATCCGTTTTAAAGATGAGGTTTTAATCAAGTTACTGGGTTTTTTTCTATACTACCTAACAATGAAATGTGGTGGGATTCCAGGTAACAGAAAACATTGTTGCTACAGAAAAGTCAATTTTAAAAGGTTAAAAAGTATGTCTCTGCTCCTCAATTCTCATTTACATTTTTTTTCTTAATCAGAAGTCTATCTGCATAATCTTTCTTGATTTTAACAATATTTAGCATAGGAATAAATATTAATTAATTATATCTGCAAACATAATAAATGGTCAACTATTTTGCTATCTTGTACTGATAAGTGTTGAATCTCTCAGAGAGGCAGAATAAAAGGTCTCTATTTATAGGAGACTTCCATCACAAGGAACTCCGATGGTATGGGATGATCACTTCACACTCTCACATTTTTAACTTTCAAATGTTCTGATTTTCTTCTCGGTATAACTCAGGTCTAGAAGAGCTAGATAAAAAAGGTGGAGAGTGAAAACTGTTCTCCCCCACACCAGAAATAAATAATTCCTATTTATTAACTACATTTAATATTAGTCTCTCTAACTCCCAGCCTTGGTGGGAAGGAAGATTGCCAAGAAATTGGATGATCACAGAAAAGACAGTTCCAAGAGCTGGGCTCCTTTTACGTCTGTAGTGGTTATATGCATATATGCATTTATACTTATAGAAAGGCATTTGGAAATTTTTAACATTCTCCCTCTTAACATAATATCTTTCCAGAAAGTTAGAATACTCTCTCCTACAATTTTTTTTTTCTTCTTGTCCTACTTAGGACAAGGAGATTCAGTTCATATTTTCATTATAATGTATGTGCAAACCATACAATGCCCTGATTCTAGACATATTTGTACAGAATTTATTCAGAAATCACTCCATGAAGGTGTACCATTAATGTAGTACAAATCCAGGATCAAAGAAAAGTGAACATCCAGGCAGGGCACTGATCATAAAGCAAAACAAATCATGCCTGAATACTGGTAGTGAAGCATAGTGAGATGTTGAAGTAACACTACCAGGTGGAACAAACTGCAGGTCTGGCACAGTTTTCATAGCTTACGACTGTAGCCCGTAAATGCTATAATCAGTAATTGCAAATATTTTCTTTCAAAGAGAGGTAGTCAAAGGTCTCTAGTGGAATAAAAATATTTACAGAATTTATATGAGTGAAAGAAAAAATTATGAAAGAAGTTGTGGCATAGGTCAGTTCTGGAAAAGTGATGACTTGGTCTAGCTGAAATGAAATTGAATGTGAGGTACTGAACATGAAGTACAGCTGGTTGAAAATCTGACATGTTTTCATAACAGTGGAGAAAACCAAAAATTATCACCCCCATCACCCTCAATCCCTTTAATATTCCTAATTCAATCTAAAATCTTTTAATCCAGTTACCTTTATATGTCAATCATTGCCATTCTTGGGGTAGATCTTGGTAGTTAACCAGTGCATGACACAAAGACAGCACTTATATAGTTTAATTTTTCAAGTTCTGCTGCTTGTGTATACATACAAGCCAGATTTCAATACCTGAAGAAATGTTATATGAATCTTTTCTTCTATACGTAATTTTCTTTAAGCAGAAATGCTTATCTGCAGGACTGTAACTTATTTCATTCTTTAGATTTCCAGTACAAAAATATATTGGATAGAAAAAATTTCTATAAGCCAGGCATGGACAGGTGGGCTAAGATTTGGGAGTAGAGAATTTTCTGCATGGCATTTGTGGTTGCTTCAGTAGTAGGGATTATACAGAAATGGAAAACCAGCAATTTACACATATCCAGGGGATATTTCATTTCAGTGTTAACGTCTATTGTATGTGGACCCTCTTCTCATACTCTAGGCAAAGGGTTGTTATGCAAATGAAGTTATGCTAAAGCAAAGAGAAGTGTCCTATGGGACTCTTTTATGCAACAAAATTAGAGGCTTGGAAAGTCTGGAGAACACCTAACAAAGATATTATGTATTCCAGTCATTTGAAAACAATGCAACATGTACATCCCCAAGGGCAATCTGTCAATACAGAATAGAAAGCAGTGAGATCTGAACTGAGTCATCCATTTTAATCAACACCATACAGGATCACATGTGCCATTTCTCCAAGTGTTATTCTGCTTTATTAGTTGAATACTTACTGCATGTATGATCCTCAATTAGACAAAAATAGCTTGTCATTCAGGCATAAGCATAGAAATTAAAGACATGAACTGTTAATTTAAATGTAAATAAAGCTGAAGAATGTAATTAAAACAAACATTTTTCACTTAAATTTACTTATTCACCGGACTTTCCTTAACGCAAAAGAAAGGGTGTCTCACAGTATACCCAGCCTCAGGACTCTGACTTTTAAGGCTTTTTCATGTACCATAGGACAGAATTCCTTATCAAAATGAATGAACAGGTATGTGTTACATGAATATGACACCAGCTTGCTGCATGGTTTAGCACTTGTTTTAACAAGATACATGTTAAATGAACCAACTATGCACTTCCGATTGAAGGAGAGCAGGTAAGACAACCAAACTGTCCTATTGAGGATACTGCTTTAGAGATAAAACAACCTCAGCAGCTTCAGGCAGTTGTTTTATTTGAAAATAATCCTTCAGATGAAAATAAATTCCCAGAGATTATTCATAAAAACACAAAATCACAGAATTGCTGAGAGTGGAAGGCACTTCTGGAAGTCACCTAGTCCAACCCCCCTACTCAACCAAGGACATCTAGACCAGATTGCTCAGGGCTGTGTCCAGACATTTTTAATATCTTGACGGATGAAGACTTCACAACCTCTCTGGGCAACCTCTTCCAGTGGTCAAACACCTCACAATAAAAAACTTCTTTTCCTTATGCCTCAGAGGAATTTCTTCTATTTCAGTTTGTGCCCATTACCTCTTGACCATGTCCTGTCACTGAGAATCACTGAGAAGAGCCTGTCTCCATCTTCTTTCCACTCTCCTGTCAGGTATTTATACAAATGGTAGGATCCCCCTGAGCCTTCCCTTCTCCAGGCTGAACAATCCCAGCTCTCGTTTTAACAAGATACATGTTAAATGAACCAACTATGCACTTCCGATTGAAGGAGAGCAGGTAAGACAACCAAACTGTCCTATTGAGGATACTGCTTTAGAGATAAAACAACCTCAGCAGCTTCAGGCAGTTGTTTTATTTGAAAATAATCCTTCAGATGAAAATAAATTCCCAGAGATTATTCATAAAAACACAAAATCACAGAATTGCTGAGAGTGGAAGGCACTTCTGGAAGTCACCTAGTCCAACCCCCCTACTCAACCAAGGACATCTAGACCAGATTGCTCAGGGCTGTGTCCAGACATTTTTAATATCTTGACGGATGAAGACTTCACAACCTCTCTGGGCAACCTCTTCCAGTGGTCAAACACCTCACAATAAAAAACTTCTTTTCCTTATGCCTCAGAGGAATTTCTTCTATTTCAGTTTGTGCCCATTACCTCTTGACCATGTCCTGTCACTGAGAATCACTGAGAAGAGCCTGTCTCCATCTTCTTTCCACTCTCCTGTCAGGTATTTATACAAATGGTAGGATCCCCCTGAGCCTTCCCTTCTCCAGGCTGAACAATCCCAGCTCTCAGCCTTTCCTCATAAGAGACATGCTCCGGTCCCTTCACCATCTTTGTGGCCCTTCACTGGACTTGCTCCTGTAAGTTCATGTCTTTCTTGTACAGGGGAGGCCAGAACTGGGCCCAGCATTCCAGATGTGTCTCACCAGGGCTGAGTGGGGAAGGATTGCCTCCCTCGACCTGCTGGTAACACTCCTCCTGATATAGCCCAAACAGCTGTTGACCTTCTCTACCACAAGGGTGCCTTGCTGTCCACCAGGACACCCAGGTCCTTCTCTGCAGAGCTCCTTTCCAGCTGATCAGCCCCCAGCAGGTACTGGTCCCTAGAGCCTTTCTCTCCTATGACAGGAATTGGTATTTCCCTGTATAGAGTTTTATGAGGTTCCTGTCAGCTTGTTTCTCCAATCTGTTGAGGTCCTTCTGAATGACAGCAGAAACATTTGCTGTATCAACCATTCTTCCCAGTTTTGTGTCATATGCAAACTTGCAAACTCTGCCCCATCATCCAGATCATTAATGAAGATGTTAAACAGTATTGGACCCAGTATGCACTCCGGAAGCACAACACTGGAGGATGGCCTGCATGGACTTCATGCCACTAATCACAAACATTTGAGCCCATTAATTCTGTCAGTTTCCAGGCCACCTCACTGTCCGCTTACCTGTCACATACTTGAGTGATTTGTCTTCGGGAATATTTGGGATACAGCCTTGAAAACTTTGAAAAGACAAGGTAGATAACATCCACTGTTCTCTGCTCATCCATGAAGCCAGTACCTCATCATAGAGAGCTCTCAGGCATGGTTTCATCTTCATAAACCCATGTTGACTAGTCCAAATCACCTTCTTGTCCTTAATGTGCTTGGAAAAAGCTTCCAGAATTATTTGCTCCGTTACGTGCACCATAGTTAAAATGAGGCTGATGGGCTTGTAATTTCCCGGGTACTTCTTGACCTTCTTGAAGGTAAAGGTGACATTTGCTCTCTTTCAATCTTGAGTAGTAACCTCTCCCAGTCTCCACGAACTTTCACAGATAATTGAGAGTGACCTCACAATGATAGCAAAGAGCTCCTTCAGCACTCATGGGTGCAACCTGTCCACTCCCATGGGCTTGTGTATTTCCAGTTTGTTTAAGTGTTCCCTAACTTGACCCTCTTCCACAGCTTAAACTGCAGATAGGCTTTGACTTTTCTAATACTGTCTGTACACATGTGAACAGGCCCTGAACTTTACAAGAAAAGGCAAAAATCAGAACTTTAATGAATTATTTTAGAATACTTTAAATCTTTCTTGGTGGGGGAAAGTTGTAAAATATGACAGAGCTGTCAATTCTACATATATGGCTCTGTACTAAAGAGAAAATAACATTTTTTCACTATTCAGTGATATATGATAGCGCTACTAACACATAACCTCACCACTGATGAATAAAAAATGTCTTTCAGAAATAAGAAATCTTATGAATAGGATTACAAACTCTTTCAGTGTTATTTTAATGTCTTTCCCTGGAGTCTATGACACAGCTACATCAATGACAACAGAATTAGAACAACAAAGAAAATTTTTGAAATTTTTTTGCTTCTTACCATCATGTTTCTCTTGCATACCCTAAAACACATAAATGAGGTAGCCAAATTAGACTATTTTCTTTTTCTTTCCCTTCTGTGTCCTCTTTTAAAAACTGTAAACATGTCTGCAAAGTAAGAAATATAGTTCTCATTAAGACTGTTCCAATGTCAATGTAAAACTAATCAGCTAAACCAGCAGACTGAGAAAAAAAAAGAAATTTCTTCCAAAAATGTGATCTTTAACAAAATCCAGGCAATGTATTGGGTGGACTTTACTCTTCTTATGAGCTCCATAATCTTTTATTTCCTAATGTTTCAGCTGATTACACAATGCTAATGTAATTTTCCTGAAGTCACAAATCCCTCACATGACAACCTACTTAATAAAAGACTAATGAATTCTCTCATTGTGGTCTCTGTAGTCCTCTGTAAATCAAGTTACTTTCAGTACTTACAATCAGATCCCTACAAGCCATGAACAGCCTTTGAAATTGCTCACACACACCCCATTTTGGCTTTTTTTTTAGTGTGTGATGTCACAGTACATGTAAATGTAGTGGAAGTAAACTGAAATATAAGAGCAAGGCTGAAGTGCAAGTGTTCAGTGAGTGCAGCCTTTCTCCTCCTGAAGAAGGGTGAGACAGGCATTAAGAGATGGATTTGCTGAATTTGTTTCCTGGTCACAGGGCTTTCTGATTAGCAGGGAGGGCAGCACCAGCGTTTGTTAGGGGAAGAATGTGCACAACCTGACAATAATTGATCTGCTTCAAAAGCCTGCTGTGCTATGGAAGCATGTTTATTGGAAGCATGTTTCTTACCATTTTGGGGAACAGAAACTTCACAGGTACTGTACAAAATCATACTGGATAGCTGTCACTCTTCAATACTCACTTTCAGTGATGGAGCAAGACCAAAATGACTTAGGTGAACAGGAACACAGAACTATATTCTCCTACAACGTTTCATACATAAATTTGTGTATTAACTGTTCAGGAACACAGATTCCTGTCAAATACTTTGTTTTCCTATCTCCATTCTGGACCCTGCATTGTCCCATCATAAAATGTTATTCAGCATCATGTTTCACATGAAGGCAATCAGTGTTTAATCATGCTGCTCTGACAGCTCGCTCTATTTTGTTTTAAAGAAGAAACAACATGCTCGCAGGTATCAGTGCTATTTCCTCTCTGCCTACACAAATGGAGATGTCAACAGATATAGATATATTAGTTTGTAAAGTATCTCTCACGTGGTTTCTCAATAATCAATCATATCTACCTAATAAGTTCTCCAGCTTTCCCTCTGACAGGTTGATTCCATGGGTTGGTTCACCTGGTAAAAATCCGTTATTTCAAAGCATAAGTTTATTCCTTTAGCCATTTCGTTTAAGGCTTTTGGATTAAGCTTCTACATTTTCTCTTTTAGGCAACCTGATCAACAGTGTGCATAACATCAGCAGTAGATATGCATGAACTTCAGCTTTACAAATTTTTTTTTATGCAGATCAAACACACTTGGTACCAGAATTTTCATAGATGAATATTCAAGTGGTATTAAATCATTATAATACCATCACAGTAAACGTAGCTACAGTGATTTACAGCAGTTGAGGCTCTGGGTGTAAATTACAGACAGGTCATTCCTCAGATCTAGTGTTATATTAATATAAATTCAATACCTCCTTTGAAATAAGAATTTATAATAGCTTACAATATACATATGTTAAAAGATGATCAAGTCCCTGAATTTACACCGTTGCTGATCAGTGTTCTCTTGCATCTTCTGGGAAAAGGGAAGGAGAGGATCAAGATCTCTCTCTTTCTCTCAAATTTGATTTGTTCGACTTTACAGATAATAATTAAATATTCACTGGCTTGGGTTGCAGTCAGTTAACTGTGGTGGAAGAGGTTGTCTCTGTGTGTATTCTTTTATTGACAAAATGTCTTAGCAGTAGAAAGAGATCATTATCCATAGAAGAGCCAACAAGTTGTTGATGAATGCACTAAGTTCAGGCAATAAAGAAGGGACTTAAATTTTAGTTTCCGTGTTACGGGTGCTTTCCTAGCGGAATGTCTGCTAGCTTCTTACTTACATAACCGAGAAGAATGATCAACTCCACCAGCAAACCCAACTGATGTTGGACAGGGTTATGTTTTTCAAGTTATCTTTATAAAACTGAAAAATTAAATAAGATATTTTATAAGAACCTATAAAGAAGTAATTTTGGACTGAATTAAATGTGGCATCATAACTCTCTTTCTAGTCCATCATGGTATTTATGATCTCTTGAACTGTTTGTGTTTTTTCAATGCAGAAAGAGCAATCAGATGGGATAGATTTATTTGGGACTACAGGAATGAGGCAAAATGGAAATGGAAGAAGAAAAGTCATCCCTGAAAGAGGTGGTAGAAAGAAATTCTTTCTCTCTACTGTCTGACAAAATTGCCTCTGCTTATGCAATCAGACCCCAGACACCTCAAAAAACAGAGTAGCACACAAAACAATTATTTTTATATTACCAAGCTGTTTTGTTAGACTCTTCCTATTACATTCCAGGCTTCAAAATTTTTATGACCAGTGGCAAAACACTTTCTACAGAGAGGACTAAAGCCTGACATCTGCTGGTTTTAGCAGAATGTCAGATTGGCAATCATCAGGAAACATCGAAAGACTTGTTTTAGGATTGCTCCTGAAACAGATGATGAGAGAATTTTAATCATTGTATATTCCCCACCCCCCTTTTTTTTTAAGCAGAAACTGAGGCCTAATTGCCCATTGTATTTATATGGTATTTCTAAATTCTCAAATAAAAGAACAGACTTATTTCATTAAGTTTTTAACCTGTGTTGCTTAGACTTATCTACAAACCCTTGAAGCTGAATTCTGAATCTTAACTCTGCACAAGTATCTCCTTTTGCCACTTCTTCATTTTTCACACAGTGGTCTTTGGGAGGAATTTCCAGGAGATCAGGATGCAAAGTCATGTCTGGGAGATGTGCATTGCTTATCTTAGACGTCCATAGATATTTCCATGAAAAAACTCACACTGTTCCTGGCTTCCTCTCACATGTTAGTAGATGCTGAAAGTATTACCAACTACTAACTTAAGTCTCAAAGATATTGGACTTTCTTAGCAAACATACTGAAATGGAGTCATTCTTACTAAAACTATTTTTATGCTATCTTTTCATTAAAATGAGCATTTAAGGCCATGCTTCAGTAGAATATATATTTTAGTCTTCAAATCCTTAATAACATTTTGCTAGGAATTACATTATCTCTCTGATCTTACAAGGTAAAGACCTAATTTATATTAGCTGGGTATTAGCAAACTAGGGGACATTGGTCTCTCCCTCTTCCTCTCTGTATTTTAGCTCTCCAGATGTCTAGCGCACGATCTACCGGAAACAAAAAGCTGTTGTTCATTAAAGTTGAACAAAAATAGAGAGCAATTTTAATAAGATTTATACTAGGTACGCTAGAATTTTCTCTTACATTGCTATTTTTAATTGCAAAACACTTCTTCCATCCAGCAGTTGTGCAGCCAAGGCTTTTAAAAAATTTCCAGAACACAAAACAACTACTATTATTATATAGTTTCTTAGAAAGTTCAAATAATTCCCGCTTTGATGTATGTTTCCAATTAAGCTTGGAAAATATATAGCTATATTTCAAAGAGTTCTACCATTCTTTGAAAGAAACACAAAACAAAACAAAACAAAACAAAACAAAAAAAGAAAAAACAGGGATAACTCAGGTCTCCCTTTCTTAGGTGACGAATGATCATAATGTGTCATTTAGATACAAAGCACAATATCATGCAAGCACAGTAACTGGAAGGCATTTTTCAAATTGTGCAATTATGAACTCACATTTTAGAGGATATACTATCATTACAACTGGAAAAGTATCAGAGTATGTTTGTTATCTCCCTGAAATTAAATTGCACCAGTTGGAAGCTGAACTGCATATTACATAATGAAGATAAAGACTACAACTGAAGAGTGATTTTTGGAATTACAGCAATGTTTAATTGATTTTTAATGAATGTTTACAACTTGACCAAGTAAAAAATTGTTGAGCAGGTGTTTATAGGAGCCAATTAATCAACTTTTTCTTACTTTGGTTTCTTTTTTACTTTTCTAGGCACCACTTTTTTTGAAAAAAAAATGTTAACATGGTAACCTGAGCTTTCTCTCAAAATTTAATCCACTAAATACCACTGAAATTAGAGAGGATTACCATTGAGTGAAACATGGAGTGATTTATAAAACAGAAGTTAACATGCCAAGATAATGAATCAGAAGATATTTTCTTTCTTTCTTTCTGTCTTCTAAAACTTATTTTTATTTTATTTTATTTTATTCAGGAAATTAATCTCCAGCAGCAGTATTATTGACACTTTTGGAAAGAAAGCAGATCTTCTCTATTGTAGAAGACCATCATAATTCCCATTGATTTCTGTATGATCAAATTTGCGAATACTATTAAAAGTTACTGCAGCATTTTTTGGTTAATATTTCAAATAGAGAAATCTCTATAGTGTCTACCCATCACTGGGGACCTACTACTGACGATACCCTAAGAAATGTTTTATTTCAAATGTAAACATTAAAAAACATGATTCTGATTTTCATGAAACCCAACCTATGAAGAAATTTTCAGAACAAGTTACTTCCCTTCAAATTTTTTTTTTTCTTGAATGATTTTTGTCAAACTGACATAGTTTCATTACTACACTGAACTACAAAAAAAAAAAAAAAAAAAGAAGCTAAAATAGTGTTTCAGTAGGTGCTAAGTATCACTGTGTATTATAATTTTTAAAGTAAAATAAACCCCAGTGTTTCAAAGCCCAAATTGTGTCATAATACATTGAATTTAAGACTGCGAGATGTACCCGGAAATACTATGAAATAGCATACAACCATAAACCTCCAAAATATTACTTTTTCTCTACAACTTTTGAATTTGTAAAAGAAATTAAAATATTTAGAAATATTTTAAATTATATGAAATGTAGGCTTTCACCTATGACTTTAAAAAAAAAAAGTGTTTTTAAACCGATGAAAAAACAGTCTCATTTAGGATTTTAATTTACACAGGATAGGTCAAATCAATAGAAATTCCAATGTAACAGTGTAAAACTCTAAAGCAGAAATCAAACATCTGAAGTTTTAATACATAAGGGAATTTTAGATGCAGCATATTTTCTCTTGGCGAATTTTCTCTTTTACAGGAGACATTGGCAGAGCTTTGCTTCATTTGCTTCAATATCCTTGAAATACAGAAGAGGGGCTGAAAACTAAATAAATTATTTTGAAGCAAAAAGAAAATACTTCAAACAATTTTTTGCTCCAATAATAATTTTTATTTTCTGTATCTTTCCCAGCAAAAAGCACATTTTCCAGATGTCCTGCTACCTTTAGTGTATGTGCATTACCTTTAGAAAGACACTAATGTGCTTAATGTGGCATGGAACAGAGAAAGCATAGTGAGAATACATATAAATAAAGAACAGCTAAAAGTTTTTAATCTTTCAACTAATGGTACAGTGTCAGTGCCCTAACACTTTTCACAAAACCCACTTTTCTCACAAAATCTCCTTTTTACAGTGACATTTATTTCAAAGTACATGTTGTTTATATAATGTAGTAAACTCTCCCTGATCTAATACCTTTTCAGTTATAGAGTTCAGTCCTAATACTGTCCTGAATTGCCAGAGTAGCATCTGCCTCATAATGCACAGCTATGTATGTAAAACTTGCATTGAGGCAATGGGTAATTCAGGTACACATTCCACAATCTTACAGAGGCTTTCTCACTTATTTTTCCCTGGCCTTGAACACATAAAAGTAAAGTAGAACTGAAAGACAAACATACAGATCTTGCAAGAGAATCAGCATTTGCTTTTGACATTAATTCTGATGGCTTTTCAATATGCATTTTCAAAGGCACTTGTTAAATCTAAGGCTTTTTTTGAGAATTCTACATTCTCCAAAGCATCTAACCTATTTTCCTTCCAAAGTGTTATGGTGGGTCGACCTTTGTTGGATGCCAGGTGCCCAACAAAGCCACTCTATCACTCCCCCTCCTCAGCTGGACAGGGGAGAGAAAACATAACAAAAGGCTCATGAAGTGAGACAAGGACAGGGAGAGGTCACTCACCAATTACCATCAGGGGCAAAATAAACTCGACTCAGGGAAATTAATTTATTACTAATCAAATCAGAGTAGAATAGTAAGAAAGAAAACCAAACCTTAAAACATCTTCCCCCAACCCTCCCTTCTTCCCAGGCTCAACTTCCGGACTCAAAATGTCCTTCCCCTGAGCAGCACAGAGGGACGGGGAATGGGGGTTGTGGTCAGTTCATCACACGTTGTCTCTGTCGCTCCTTCCTCCTCACTCTCTTCCCCTGCTCCAGCATGGGGTCCCTCCCATGGGAGACACTCCTCCACAAAGTTCTCTAACATGGGTCCTTCCCAGAGTCTGCAGTTCTTCACTAACTGCTCCAACATGGGTCCCCCATAGGGTCACAAGTCCTGCCAGCAAACCTGCTCCTGCATGGGCTTCTCTCCATGGTGTCACAGGTCCTCCCAGGAACCTACTCCAGCGCAGGCTCTCCACGGTGTTACAGCCTCCTTCAGGTGCATTCACCTGCTCCGGCATGGGGTCCTCCATGGGCTGCAGGTGGATACCTGCTCCACCGCTAACCTCCATGACCTGCAGCCTGCCTCACCATGGTCTTCACCACAGGCTGCAGCAGAATCTCTGTTCCGGCACCTGAAGCACCTCCTCCCCCTCCTTTTTCACTGACCTTGGTGTCTGCAGGGCTGGTTTTCTCACATATTCTCACTCCTCTCTCCCAGCTGCTGTTGTGCAACAACTTTTTCCCCTTCTTAAAGGTGTTATCACAGAAATGTTACCACTGTAACTGATGGGCTTAGCTTTGGCCAGTGGTGAGTCTGTCTTGGAGCTGGCTGGCGTTGGCTCTATCAGGCATGGGGTCAGTGTCTGGCATCTTCCCACAGAAGCCACCTCTGCAGTCCTCCTGCTGCCAAAACCTTGCCAGACAAACCCAATACAGCCACTTTAGCTTAGTCCAGGTGTCATCAAAATTTACGACCAGCCCATACTTTTTGCAGTTATCTTCTGCTTGACAGTCCAAAGTTCAGTTTTGGACCTTCACCCCCACAAACACTCAATTATTTGTTAAATTTCACAATTCAAGCTGTTTTTCTCCCAAGACACACCTGGAGTTCTTTTTTTTTTTTTTTTTTTTTTTTAATTTATATCGCAGACAGTATTTTCTCTCTACTGAGACCTAACTGTAGTTTATGTCTGTGCTCACAAGGTACAAGGATAATCACATTTTTCATCCACATGTATTCTGCTTGACTGGGCACTCAGCTTACAGTATCAGTAGGACTGAATAGCTTTCTTAGACTGGGTCTCATTATGAATAGTGGTTGCCACTGTCTCTGTCCCCAGACATAATAAGCAGCACCATCTGACTTTACCGTCAGGACTCTGGAAACTTCTGATAAGTTCGGGAAGTGTTTGAGACAGGAGAGACCTTCCTCCACATCCAATCTCACCAAATTAATGAATCTAACATGCTTCATAAATTAATACCTTTGTTTATGGGCAATAACACCCAGAAAAACATAATGCCAGTAGCATTTACTGCCTCAGAGGATTACAGCCTTGCAATCAGGAGAATTTAGCTCTGTCTTGCAGGAGAGAAAGAAGAGAAGAAGACAAAAGAAATAGGTGGTGAAATATAGAGAAGTATTTTTTCTCTCATGGGTTTCCTCATAGAACTTCTGAATCTCAAGTTGGACTTACAGGTTGGCTGTTGAAGAGATGGGAAAGGTAGAAAGAGGAAAATAACCATTTTGTTAGTAAAACTGAACAAATCTGATAGAAAGATTGACAGAAAAACAACTGCGCAATCTGAAAATGACATTGTTACAGTCACTCATCAGCATGAGCTAGTTCCTCCTTAAAATGTATAAGCCTCCAAAAGCATTTTGTTAAAATGACAGGTCCTTATTTCTTGCTATTATTGTTTTTAAGATTAAATATTAAGAGCAAAAAAAAGCCAGCAGTAAGTACACTAAGCAGCTTGCCAAATTATACTAGTTTTTAAAATCATATAAACTGCAAAGGCAGCTGCATGTGCAAAGGCAGCTGCTTGATGTTCTGATTGCATTAAGGTAAGAAATTAATTTCACATGTAACTTCCTAGATGCAGCTCATGAGAAACATGATGTCATTGCAAATTAACCCTATGGAGATGTTCTGAGAAGGCTAGAAAATAAATTATCACCAAAATACATCATACCTCATTAAAACTTTCTCCCATTTTTGGTTGGGCTTTTCTCAGTCTGTTCCCTTATCAGTTCTCAGTCATGACAGAATAAACAGTCTGGACTTCACCACCCAGGAAACCTGAAGCAACTGAACACAGAAATCTGGTTTGCAGAAAATCAGAAACCGGAAAACAAAAAAAAACAAGAAAATAAATAATTAATCACACCCCACAAACAACTTCTGAAGTAGGGGAAAAAGAAAAAGAAAAAGCTATCACTCTTACCCTCTCCAAAATAGAACCCCCAAAACCTGACTAAGTAAATATATGCATAAACACAAACATAAAAAACTAAAAGCAAAACCAGTACAACACCACCAACAGAAACCTCCCAAAGACACAAACAATTCCCTTAAAGACTGGCTAGACAGAAAAAAACCCACAAAATATCATAATCAATAAATAAATGTGTGATAAAACACCAAAAATGTGGGAAAAAACCTTGCAAACTACCAAGAAATGGATGGTAAAAGAGAAAAAGAAAATCAAATAAAACACTGGAAATGGAAAAGGAAAAGACATATCCAAAAGAAATGCTGAAAAATGGGGAATAATCCACAGTCATTTACCAAAAAATCTATCATGATGGAAAACCTCAGCCAGAAAAGAAGAAAAAAAGAAAGAAAACCATGAAAGCAGACAGGTGTCCTGCTAACTGCCAAAATCCCTGTAACTTGCCTTTATTTGCTGCAGTGCTGCTTACCATTTGGGTAAATAGGTAGTCCTGCAGCGGTCGAATGGGAGCCATCTGCAGAACATCTGCAGTTACAAACATTTACAAGCTGAAGAAAAGTAGCTGTTGTTTCATGTTTCAATTGCAAATACAGGACTAAAGAAAGAAATCTGATTTTCATCAAGCAGCTTAATGCTTCAAGGTGTACCATTTGCAAAAGAATGAGGAAGTAAGTGACTTTTTCTGTTTTGTCATTTTCCTACTAGCCTCAACTCCAACTAGGCTATTGAAATTTTGAGAACAAGCACGTTTTTCCTCAGTAGAGAGTATTTTGATAATCACAATTCTCCTGTGTCATATAGCTCTGATACAGAATCAGATACTGAGTTTCATTTCCCTGGGTGTCAGATTGCCTATTATCTGTACAGGAGTTTGACTCATATGTCAGCTAATTCACTGACATCAAATCACAAAAATATCTGAAGACAGGGCAAACTGGATGGAAGAGCTGAAGAAACAGTGGAATTAAACTGTCTTAGCAAATACATGCATTGCAGCTGTTGCACTCCAGCTCAGAATTGATAGGGTTTCTTTTCTGTGTCAGTTACAATCATTTCCCAATGCTTGTTTTTAAGCTTTAGTTTCAGATATGGGGCCATCTTGGCATTGCTCTTGCTGGACAAATTTCTGTGGCATCCTCTCCTTGGTGTCTATAGGAAAGCACATTTAACACCAGCTCTCCAGCTCTCCTCTGCTTCACTCTGCGGTACTTTCCAGAGATCTCAGATTGCTGCGGGTCAAGTTGCATGGACCCGAGTCACAGTTTGTTCCCTCCTCTTTTGGAGAAAGAATTTGACCCCTACATTTTCCATAGAGACCCTTGATCTAATAGAGGAAGGAAAGAGACATCTTTGACCTAGCAGAACACGAAGGAGCTGGAGAGCTAGCCCTTTTTCTCCTCTTTTTGTTTTCCTAACCTGGAAATCACAGCACTAACAAACAGCTCCTTCATTACATTTAGAAAGATTTTGGCAGGGAACAACTTGGGCTGCAATATTTAATATAACAAAAATTTACCTAATCTTGATGCATTCTGAATATGATGTTAACAATATTCACCCAGTTCAATTTTGAGCAGGGTGTGCAATGAGGACTATATAATCAGTTATTTCATTTTGGAAAAACCTTTTTGTATCTATGGACATTCCCACTAAAAGACATGCTACAATAGCTCTTTCAATGTTCACGCTATACTGACATTTTCACACCTTTTTTGCTTTTAGAACAGATAATAACCCCAGCTTTAGTGGGTTTTGGAGATCACATATCTGAATTTTCAGCAAGAGCACCATCACTTCTTAAAAGCCTACTTTCAATATAAACTTGCCAGTTTCTGTCTTACAACTGAATAGACTGGTGGTTCGATGCTGTACAAGTCTTTCCATAGTTCATCTATTATCAGCCACAGGCACAGCACAGATATTACCTGCAAATGGAATGGTCAGAAAAGAAAAACTAAACAATTCTGCCATTGCTTTTCTGGAGTATTGGTGCAGACAAATAAAACTATATTTGTGATTAGCTTAGACAGTATTAGAGAACATGGGAGATGAGAATACAAAGATAGAAAAGGTAGTCTCCTAGAAAGTAATTTTGTACTTGTTTTCATCTTCATTTTTGTTATTGCAGGATTTTTTTTTTTTTTTTTCCTGTTTGTATCAAAGTGCTTACTCCAATTATCTGGCCTTGTTCAGCCAGGATTTAATTTTAAAGCATCATCTTCTTGGCTTTAAGAGCTTGTAATGTCCCTAGTACTTCTGAATAATTTTATATGTTGAGTGATTAAAATTGTTAATATATTTGCATTTCCAGATAAAGTATGTGGCCACTTAGTCTCTATTATCCATCATTTTCTGCACAAGGAAATAGGAATGTATGTACTGAACTTGTAGTGAGGGAGGAGCTGGATGCAGGATATATCTCAGTTTGTGAGTTTTTATTGAAGAGACCTAGTGAAACATGATAATATTAACTATGAACTGTAAATGATTTTTGGACTAGTGCAGTGTCACAAGTAAAGAAAAATATTTTAGTGTTAATATGCTTCTTCATTCAAGAACAAACAGACCACAGTCTTTTTTTCTGCTCTTTGCAAGGAACTGAAGTGAAAATGCTTGGTACACAGATAATATCAGTAACACAAGATAAGAAAGATAAGTATGTATCTTTAAGTGCAGTCTTTCCCATTTAGGATCTTGTTCTTATAGTACAATGCCACCAGCAAAAGCCATTAAAATTTATATGACAAGATGATGTTGAGGTGCTGTATAACAGAATTATGATTAGTTATAGATATTTATTGTATTTTTTTAAATCATGCTTACCCATATGTATATATGAAAACATGATGAAAAAGATACCATCAAGCTGTAAGAGTTGGACGGTTACCAAATGTACATACAGTAATGCTAATACATCTGCTATGTAACTATCATCTTAATAACATAACATACACTATATATCATCAAATAATATTAATATATCTACAGTTGCATATACATATTTCCTCAGCTCACACTGTGTTCTTTTCAGTTAACTTTTCTCAGCGTAATTCCCTAGTGTAATTTCCCCACTCAAAGGGGAAAAATACTGGGTTGTCTCCTCTCTCGGCAGACTTGCATTTTCTATTTCCATTTTTATTTTTTATTTCCATGTTATTCTAATCCATAAGTACAACTTACAGGCTCTCAGCAGTGGAGTAGATAGGAAATTTTCAGTGAAAGAACGTCAACTTTTTTGACTGATCTGGACAATTCTAACCAGTAGGCTTCAGTAACACTGTAATTGTGGATATCCACTTCAAGCACAAGCTGAAACAAAGTTATTTTACTTGTACAATAAATAAGTAAACTAAAGCTTAGTTAGCTCTGTTACAAGATTTTTTCCAACAAACAAGTGAACATTTGTGTATTATTAAATATCACAGTATCTTCAATATTAGGCTGAAGATTTAATCAATAGGTTCATACTTAAGATGCATATTTTCAGAGTGCCTGTTTTAGTCCACAGAAGGAGAAATCCTGTTATGCAGGTGTGAGGAAACATGTGGTGAAGGTGCAAAATGGTAAAGTAACAGGATGAAGGTTTCACTAGAATAGTGAACAACATCAGAAAAAACTGTAAAAGCTGTAACTGATTCAGGAGTAAGAACCAACCCCAAACAATATTGACAAGTTAGATGAAAGAATAGAATACCCTTGCCAGCACAGAAAAATCCAAACTATTTTTTCAGTTACTAGTCCAACACCTCTCAGATAATTGTTGGATGTATTGATCTAGTGTACAAACACCCCCAAGTCATCCTTACAAATATCCACACAGCCTATTTAAATAAACATGTAAAAAAATATTTTCCATTAGATTTTTAGTGGTCTTTACCAGAAAAAGACCAACAGTGCAAAAATTTCATAGTATTTATAGCAAAACCTGCACATTCATGCTTAATTAAAGTTTTGATATTCACTATTGACACCAGCACAAATCATCTCTGGATCTTATAGTCACCATCAATTAATGACCTGGTAAAGGGCACAGCATGGTAAGTAATTATTAGCAAATAACGTGGCCAATTACCTTAGCTGCTACTGCTGCTTCTTTTTTTCTCTTTTTTTTCTTAATTCGTGTAGATTTTCGGGATCTACAAATCCCTTGTGATTTGCAGACCATTTAAGTCATTCTGATTTTACTGTTGTGTAATGATAACACAAAATTAGAATGCCAAGACTGCCTCACATCTCTTCAAAACCAACATAACTACCAATACCACTTGCTTTGGTGGAATTCAGTGTTCGCCCACTTAAATCATCAAAAATCCAGTCTCACTGCTAGCAGACCAGAAATTGGGCAATATGAACAACTGTCAGTTATTTGGGGGCTTAATTCTACTACCTCAAACGCTGAGCTTCCACTAAATGTTTCAAGACTTTGAAGGTGAGTCTCCACCCAGATCTGTAGATGACAAATAAGAGGAGGAGAGCAGCAGAGATCTCCCATTGTTCCTGGCGTGCAGATGTGTAAAGCAAAACTATGTGTAAATCACATAGTTTTGCCTCCTACAGCTCAGTTGTCTGGAGGCTGCAAGATGTCTCACTTCCCTCGCTGCCAGTCTGACTGGCATTCTGCCCTGCCTGACTGGCATCAGATACGAGGGCTCCATGGCTCACCTGCTTTCTAACCACATGTTTTCTCATGGGAAATTTACTGGCTTGGTGCAAGAGTCCGCTGGAAGCACACTGAGTATGAGGGAGTTCATACACCCAGGAGCAAGTTTTTCCAGAAAACAGATTGTAGGTCAGGCTTGGGGCAGGCAGTTTAAGAGCCTCATAGCCTTTACAGTACAGTGCAGGCCCTTCCTGAAGGACCACAGAATTCGTGCTGTACCATATATGTGATTTCTAAAATTTAAGGCAGGACCCTCATTAATTTTCTCTTTCTCTTCTGTATTCACGGGATGCAACATCAGTTCAATCTGCAGTAGCAGTATAGTCTGTTTGACAAAATGGAAGCTTCATGATATGCACCAGAAGAATTCCCTCAGGATAAAAAGTCGCAGCTAATAATTGCCTCAAATCAGGCAAAATTAGAACAACCTTTTCCTCATAAATGAAACATACTTTCTACACAGCTCCTCCTCTTGTTAAATAAAAACACCTTTCATTGTATGTCCTGCAAATGAAAATGAAAGGCTGGTCTCCTTTTTCTCCTGCTTGATGCTCTTCCAGGGTAACCTTCATGGCATTGGAGGCCTGGGTTTTGCATAAACATAACACATAAACATTTTAATTGCATATATCATTTCCACTTACAGCTTCAAATTAATTTATCCTATATTTGATTGCATATTCTGACAATATAATTAATATTCCAGAGATGTATGATAATTTTTGCATAAAAATCCTCTGCTCAGAGTATGCTTTTCGAGGTTTCCAATAAAAATCTAAGGGTGGCAGGGAAAGTTTTCCATATGGTATATTTATTTCCAGAATTCATTTTTATCTTAATTGTCCCTGCTCAGTTACACCACTGAACTTTCTAGCATGATAAGAACAGATACTCCCAAGAGATGTTGAAAATAAGAACAAAAGCTCTTTTGGATTGGTCACAGTTTAGAAACACCATTTTATGGAAGAGGAAGAAGTAGCTTGAAGGAATATTCCTGTAGGAAGCACTGGTAATTTTTGGATTAAAATAGATACTGTGTGGTTCAGAGATGAAAGGAAAACAGGCTTCTGGTTTTTTTAAAGACCGCACTCCATCTTGAAAATAAACATAACAGGTAAAGATGTCTGACACAAACTTTGAATGGTAAGACAAAAACCTGTGCACTGAGTAGTTTTGAAAGCCTTGCTCCCTATAGCATGATGTACAAGAAGTATTTTGCACAGAAAGTTGGTACTGGAGTATAACACAATCTTATTTTAGGTAATACCTGACACCACTCCACCAAAACCCTTCTGCTTCTTTTTCTGAGTATCTAGGGAGTTTTGCTCTTACAGGAAAGTTAGGTAAAAAAGCAGGTATCAATTGAGCATCCTAAAATCCCTCTTAAGTCTTAAAATAATAATGGGACATTTATTCAATGAATGGTCAAAAATCTTACTAATTAGTTCATTAATTATAGACTAAGTGTTTATAATGCAAACTAATTTATTTGAAAACATTTTATCTGATCTAGATTTTTTTGAAAACAGCTAATTACATATTTGTAAGTATTAAGGATGATATAATTTCAGAAACAAGAAGTGTCTCCTCATAGTCTTTTAAAGCTCACTACTTGGGAGATTAAGTATTTCAGAAGACTACATTTTTGGTGATAAATCACAATAGGCAGTCTGTTAAGATGCCAAGATCTCAAGAGTGTAAGGAAAGCCAAATGGTATCCTTCACTTACTTGCCAGCCAAAGACCAGTACAAGTGCCTTTGAGCCGGCTTGAGCTGCAGCTGTCTTCAGTAGTGGAAAGGTCTTAACTAAGGATAGCTGCCCAGTGATTTCTGCCTGCTCTCTGAAAAATCTGCCAAGGTGAACTCTGTCAGTGCAGAACTCAGCATCTTCATTAAAGAAGTTGGTCAGAAATTCCACCACTCTCTCGCATTTTCTTTTGTCACCTGCCCTAACCTCTGTATGAGATTACGTCTCATGGCTTTCATCTTCACTCCAAGGAGTGCAGGAATGGTAGATGAAAAGGAAAGGTAACAAAAGGCAATGCCAGTGAACAGCAACAGACAACTGGAGATTCATCACTTTTGCTAGAAGGCAATAGAATTTTCAATAAATAGAAAAAAGCATTGTTAAAACATGGGTAGAATTCCAAAAAATCATGAATTGGTAATTTCTTCATAAATGATACAGTGCATGTTTTCTATATGAACAGTCTAATGAAAGATTTATGGCTAATACCTGAACTTCAGAATTCTTGCTGCATTGACTAGCTATTCAAATTGTACCCCTACTACCTTTTCGTCACTGGTATATGCATTTGTTACAATTAACAGCTGCAGACCACAGCTCGAACTGGACACCACTGAGGTAGTCATTATACACACAAAAAACTTCAAAAGCTTTACAACCTGCCTATGCAAGATGAAAGGAAAAGAGAGTACACTAAAATGAAAGCTTTTTCTTAGAATTAAATATGTTCATGACCAAAATAATGTCAGACACCCCCCCCATTCTGGCACCCTTTTACTGGAATATATTGCCTCTTTTTTCTAACAATACTGATATGTTATTAAAATTTTGCTTCCAGCTTTTTTTAGATTTTTTTACATTGCATAATAATGAATATTGCAACAAAAATTTTTCTTGCTTTTAAGAAAACAGACATGGAACAATCATGAATTTGGTTAAATTTAAGCTTCATTAGGACTTGGACAGAGTAATCAAAAGTACTTTTCACAGATTTCCCACAAAGACGTATTTTATAGGAAGAGCCAGACCTGGAACACCATAATGCTCATGTATATCTATTGAAAAGTTGACCCAATGTCTTAAAAGCTGGAATGAGAGGTACAACTAAGTAAGTTAAAGAATGGTACACTAGGTAAGTGTCAGTATGTCCTGTGAATGAACAGAAGCTGTGCTCTCTAATGCTCCCCATGGTTCTGTTTCCCACGACATCAAAGCTGAAGGCTTCTTAGACCACACATCTTCTGCTCTGTCACCCTTCCTCACTTTCCTCCACAAGGAAATCTGGGTATAGCAGGGTCAAAGTCAGTATGTACATCCAGGAGCCAAGCCTGCTCTCCTCAGTATGTAGCCAGTCTTTGCCTCCAAGTTTGTCTTGAGCAGCTAACAATATTGATGCATGAAAAAACATCACATTTGGCCCCTAAATCCTGAAATAATACATGAAGAGTCTATATGCTTTTTACTTCTTGCTTCCTTCGTGTTCATCAAGCATACACCTTCTATCTTTGCTCTTATTTACAAACAGCATAAAACAAAGGAAAAACAGCAGAGAAAGAATTGTTGGGTATTAGTATTTTTTTTCCAGAATTTACAGTTTCTTTACTTTGTACTGAACCAAACTGTTCTTAAAATTTTTCTGTAAATTATCAGCTAGGTAGCAATGACAGATGGTATATCCACCTGCTTCTTGTTCCCTTAGTAACATCAATAACATTATACAACTCCATAAAACAGCTTACACTAAGGGATTGTTGTCATCAGCCACCAACATTTACAGGGCCAGAATACTAATGAGGTCTTACTATGGACTGTAAAACACTCACTGGATGCTTTCAGTAACGCAGAAATCCCACTTAGAAAAAAAAGGTTGTGAGGTAAAGGGAGTACTTTACCCAGCTCTAATTTTCAGTGTCCAATAGGTGGAACTACAATATGTATGATGTATTCCAGCAGCCAGGTCTGTTTCACTTTAATTGTAATTCAGAGACTTTGGACAATAATGTATTCTCTTTCTGTTTGTCTTTCTTGCTAGATTTTCATCTTAAATGCTTTCATGTTTATTTATCCTGATTACCAACACAGATTTATGTACACGTGTTATCATGTGGGGATTATGTGACTGGCCAGCCAGACATGAAGAAATCAGTTTAACCATTTTGAAACATTATCTTTCCTGAGTCATTCAATTTGGCCCTTGATGAAGTGTCTAGGGTGCAGCATGGGTTAGCACATCACACGGTAACACCCTTCTGGCTTTCTCTGCAGCTAGTTTTCAAAACTGCTATAGATTTTGGGGGTAAGATTTATAACAGGTTCCTTCTGCTTAAGTGGGTGAGTGTTCTGGTTTCTGCTGGGATAGGGTTAAATTTCTTGCTAGTGCTGTGGTTTGGATTTAGTATGGGGAGAATGTTGATAACACACTGATGTTTTCAGTTGTTGCTAAGTACCCTCCTAGTCCAAGGACAGCTCCCATGCCTACTGACTGAGCTAGGTACACAAGATGGGAGGGAACATAATCAGGACAGCCAGCCCAGCTGACCAATGGGGTATTCCATACCATGTGACGTCATGCTCAGTATATGAATGGTAGGCGTGATCCAGGAAGTACCAATCGCTACTTGGTTATCGGTCAGTGCGGGTGGTGAACAATTGCATTATGCATCACTCATTTTGTATATTCTATCATTATTATTTTCCCTTTTCTGTTCTATTAAACTGTCTTTATCTCAACCCATGAGTTTTTCTCACTCTTACCCTTCCGATTCTCTCCCCATCCCACTGCGCGGGGGAGAGTGAGTGAGCGGCTGTGTGCTATTTGGGTTCCTGCCAAGTTAAACCACAACAGTCCTTTTTGGCACCCAATGTGGGGCTCGAAGGGTTGAGATAATGATAGATCTGATCCAAGTGTGTTAAGACAAGATTGTTATAAGCATTCATTATATTGATTGGTCACAATGTTGATTTATTGGCTCTCAAAGTTGTGCGGCTGGCTCTCAGTGTTGGGTTACGTAATACCTTGCTTACAGTATATGTTCCC
>NW_009209751.1:0-23166 GCF_000690835.1 Fulmarus glacialis
AGATTTTTTTCTTTGAGGAGGTGAGGAAATCCACACTGCCCTTATTGAGTTGAAAACACAGTATTTTTCAGCAGTCAATTTTGATGGAAAATTCCCAAGCAGCCTTAGTTTTCATTTTTGTTCTGTGTGAACTACTTTTTAGCATGAAGGATGTGCAACACAGACACACAGTATCCCTGAGGCAACTAAAGCATTTGCTTAGATGGAAAAGGAATGGCAAAAAGATGTTTTAAGCCAAGATTCTTGAAACCAGATGAATTATTCTGAATGCTTCGGTTATTGGACAACCAGCCTGAAAGACCTTCCTCATTTTCACAAAGTGCTGAGCCGTGAGCTTTCACTCCCTAAAATCAGGTGCTTTTAAGAAGACTTGCATTAGGCTCCTGAAGAAATCAAATAGCAGCTTCTGAATTCTGCATTGCATTTTTAACTGTTTATTTGGTCAACTTGCAGTGGAAATCAAAGCAGAGGATGAGCAACATATGACCCACCAGCTTGTAGCAGGTCTCTCCAGTTTGCAGTGGTCTCTACCACAGCCTCCCAGCAGACAGGCAGTCCCCCACACCTCTGTTGGCAGTCCCTTCTGGTTTGAAGGGACTTTACCCTCCCTTTAGCCTCCTGTTCTTGACTTGGAAGAGAAAGTTCAAAAATGAAACTATTCAAAAGTTTTTCAACCCAAAATTCTAAGCCTATACAATTTGCTGTAAAATACTCTCTTTTGACTGCATCAATACGATATTGCCACATGTACATTTGCCCATTCGTTAGAGTCAATGACAAAACCCGTGGTAACTCCGTGTAAAGACTGTCTGTGAATATCCTGTTGTCTTTCAAAACCCGCTGTTCAAACCTCCAACTTTTACAAGCAAAAACACAAAAGGCAACTAGAAGTTGAAGTATTTTACACTCCAGTATTGGAAAACCACAGTCAGTGTACAGAAACAAATAAGCTGGTGAAGCTGACATTAGCCAGTAAGAATTGCACAGAAGCATTTAATCTGTATTCCCTTTTCGTGGTAGCTTTTCTCAGTGATGGAGGGTTGATCAGGTCAGTTTGGTACAGCTTTGACTGATGTGAGGCGAGCTGGCGTGGAATATCCATTGCACCTTGTTTCAACACCGTGAAACAACCCAACTCAGTGGCCTAAGCCTTGGGCTGGGACCCCAGGTTAGAGTCCTGTTCCCATCAAGGCCACCACAAGCTCTGAAGAAGTCAAAAAGCCTAAAAACATACTTCTAGAGAACACTGTAACAGGCACATGAAGCTACACAGCACTAAAATTATCAAACTATCACATAATGTTTGCAGTGATTGCCCAGGAATCCACTCTATCTTCCATCTACCATTTCTTAAGCATTTTACCTTGCACTTTCAGTGTAAGTATCATTGACTTGGACATAGTTTACCTTATAATTATCACACGAGATGTTGTTGAATCCACACACACACACTCTGTCCGTAAAGCAGCAACAAGAAAAGTTATTGTGTACCACTGAGACTAAAAAAAAACACAACAAAAACCCAAACACAGGAAGAACTCAAAGACAGAGATACATGTTGGCAACCATAACTGAAATACTTTGGACCCCCCTAATACCAATGTTCTGTTTTGCCAAACAAATCCATCTGCTAAGTGATAGTGATGACTGCCGCAACCTGATGGACAGAAAAATCAGGAGTTAATGGGGTGCATTAATTTTGTACAGAAAGATAAAGCTTTATCAAGTCTTCCTTCCCCCTTCAGGAGCAGTGCACCAGAGGGCAGGATTTAGCCTTGAATACATGGTTTGGGGCAAGTTTTGCTTATCTCCTGCACAGGGAGGAAGCAGTCAGAAGAGCAGGACGGGTGGCTTTGCAGCACAAGAAGATGGGATCGGGGAGCCTCTAAGACAGGACTGCAGCTCCTGCTCTGCATTGCGATGCCGAATTTGAGACCCTGACAGGCAGCTGGAGATGAGCCAACTTTCACATCAGCCAAAATCTTTTTGTGCTGTATGATTCGTTTCTCACAAGATCTTCTGCAGCTCCAGAGTTTCAGGGCTGGCCTCAGAAGAGTTCAAGCACTCTTGTGGTAGCAAGATTTAGCTGTTCATCCACTAAGGAAGACACCCTTGTGTTTCTTATGGTCCGTATTTTCCTACTGCAGCCTGATTTTAGGTGCATATTAGTTGTGGTCTAAACTTAGATTAAACGTGGTTCTGAGCATGTTCTTCTTCATCTCATCCTCAGAGCCTGTCCTTCAGACTCATCTAGCCTGACTATCTACCTGGGTGCCTCCCTTCCTCTGCTGTTCTGCTGCAACCCCCATCTCACACCAGTGCTTCTCACCTGTAGCAGAAAGTTATGACAGGGCATCCAACCCAACCAACTTCAGGGAAGGGCCTGGTGGTTGGGTCAGGTCTATGGCCCTCCAAAAACTTGAGGCTGCAATCAGCCCTTAGATTATGCCTTAGGTCAACCCTTCCATCAACACGATGAGGTGGCATCTTCGGGCATACTCAATTAACTCAAAATTAATAGTTTCTATAAAGCCTGCTGCCAAGGGCTATCAGACATCTACAAAAACTATTCTAGCTGAAAGTACCCTTATAATGCAAAACCTGAAAATACACATTATAACATTTTCTATTTCACAGGGCATTTCAGCCTCTATTTCTGTTATGGTTTAGCTGGGGGTTATTTTTTGTTTGTTTGTTTTGGGTTTGGTTTGTTTTGTTTTAAAGCAGGCTATGTCATCTCTCCAAGGGTTAGTTACCTGTGGCATTGCTGCATGGGAACAGCTTTTAGTTGCCTGGGAAGACAAGTGGGATATCCCACAGCAGGTACATTCAGGAGAATTCATAGAAGCAAGGAAAAACCTTTGAGATGACAGATTCTCCCTGCATCAAAGGCAGCAAATGAAGCAATCATTGCTATAGCAGTTACCAGAAGAATTAATCAGGTGTTGCTGTGCAGGTGTGAGTGCCTTTTCTTAGTATTTTTTTTTCCCTCCTGCATGCTGTTTCTGGTGTCTTTATCAAACCATTTACAGAAATAAGTTATTTTATATCAACTCCTAAATAAAAGTGTAAATCATATAGGAGCTTAGAGAAAACTTGACAAGAAGGCTCTTGTTAACTTAAATGGATCAATATTTAACAGCCAGTTACTTCGAAATATAGACTCTGTCTAGGCTCTCCCCACACCTCCATATAAGAGATCAATAAGGAATAATTTGCACTATGATGCTTTATAGGAACTGAAAAGAATTCATAAATAAGATGAAAAAGCTTGCAATACAAGCAGACACTACTTAATTCTAATTAATATTAAAAGGATGCTGTCCAGTCTTTTAAACCAAAAACACAGTGTAGCTTATGTACTTAAAGTTGTAAAACCTCGTAAGGAATGTGGTCTCTGTTAATTACACTCTGTCTGGGAAGGGGAGGGGGAAATAAAGTTAATCCTTTTAGTGATGAATTATTCAAAATGAAAAAAATAAAAACAATCCACTGCAGCATTAGAGTCAAGCCCTACGCATTAACCTCGCACTACACATGGGTGGTTCTATAGCAACACACGCACACTTTTAATTTGACAAGTAAATTAAGCCACTGGGGTGCTCTTGCTGACAGGTTACATTTAGAATTAATCAGTGCAGGACTGATTGGGAGGTATGTTATTAAGACAGTTGTAACAAATATAAACCTCTCATTTTCTTCATTAAAAGTTAGACAGAAACATCACCCAGCATTAGCAATCATTGCAAGTGCATGCTTATTTGTTGCAAAAGAACTAGATTCCAGTTGTTGTTTTAAAGTCACTGTGCCTGGTCTTACGTTCTTTTCAGGAAAAGCTTCTGGTAAGGCCATCTCGGGATGGGTCTATGGGATGGTAAAAGTAAGAAAAGGAGAGATCAGGATTCCTACATATGTTGTGTCCAGTGCAGATGTGATCCAAAGAATATCCAGATGTTGAGGGTGTTCAGCTGAATCAGTAATGTGCACAGCTAACCTAAGTTTTAAGCTCAACTCTCAAGAGTCACTCAGCCCATACGGTTCTTTAGTGTTATAATCAGCAACACAACTGCTCTTACTATTTGTTCTGAAATGTTGACTGCAATAAATGAAAACACTTACCATTGACACTGAGGGCCACATCAAGTTCTTGAAAATAGAGATCTTAAACTAAACATTAGAAATCACCAAAAAATGCCACTATGAAAAACAAACATATCCTGAAACAAAAAAAAAGAAGTGAAGCTCACTGAAAAAATCACACCATGTGATCAACCTCCAGGTTCCTTCCCCCCTCTCTTTTTTTTCTCCCCACAGTTCATTTTGGTCCTTCAATAGAGTGCTACATTTCTCCTCTTCCAGGCTTATTAAAAGTCTTTGTATTTCTCTCATACCACGTGGCACAACCAAGAGAGAAAGGTTTACCAGTGGAAGAAGAACATGGGGGAAATAACATTAAGGAAATGAAGACCAGGTTCTTAGGAAGGGAGCTTTCTGGTCTCCAAAATAGGACAAGGCTCAGCTGAACCATTTGTTCCAGCTGGGTTGTTCATAACAGCTGTCCTTGATTTGGGTTCTCTCGTACGAGTTGGCTTCATGCTTCAGTCCTTTCCTCTCTATCCCTCCTCTCCCAGGCTAACTATTTACATGAATCTTATAATAACTCTGAGACTCCTAATTCTCCATCCAAACTGGTTCAAAATGGCCGGTTCCTGCAAAAGGTTTTAGGGAGGAACAGACCAATGTATATGTACAGAGGCCTGTGCCCAGACATACACAATATGATCATATCTATATCTAAATCTGTATCTTTAGCAAACTGAGCTGAAGGATCAACCACAAGTCTGCCACTATCTCGTTTCTTCTCAGTTCCTGATGGATGATAATGATATAGATTTATTGTGAGTCTTGCAGTGGATGATCTTAATTGCAGCCTATTAAGTTGTTACTGAGCTACTTGTTCTCTGCATGACAAAGTCCAACCCATTTTGACCTCTGGAAGCTAATCAAAGCCTTTGTTCTTACCAGTCTGACCTTTGGAGTTGTGGAGTGGGTAGGAAATTTAAACTGCAGTTCATGTTTGGCTAGTTTTCAAATTTCATATAAAAAAAATATTTTTAATTCGATTTTAGAGCTAAGCAGTTTTTAGCTGTCATCTGTGACAGTTCGAGCGCAATGTCCAGCATTTCTGTGAACTCAGTAAACTCGACTGAATAGGGCAGAAGCTGTCGACTAAACAGGAAGTTCTTTATACTGTAAATGTTTATTAGTGTACAGAAAAAGAAAGTTAAACTTATGTAGCAATCTGATTTTAGGTGAACCCATGTAGTCAGAAATTATGACTTTAAAGGGTCTCTGAATAGAAAAATAAATTAAAAAAAAAAGTAGAGAATACAAGGATTCAGTCACTCCTTTTATTTGTGTCAGCAGAAAATTGAAATTCAACAGATTTTTCCTGCTGGACTTGCACCCTTTTTTTTAAAAAAAAAAAGGTACAAATGCAGTTTATATATATAAAAGCACTGGCTTTACATTCTCTTTCAGTTTGTTTGATAAGAAGGTAACACCATTTCAGCGGAGTGTTGAATTGGCTTGTTCTCTTTATAAGGTCTGGGAAGTGGCAGACTAGAATTTTCTCCACTCTAATTCTGTTTTCTTCATGGCTTTGATTTGATTTTCCCTTCAGATTGATTTTCTCTGGCAGACAGATTTGCCTGGAATCTGATTCTGCCCAACTGAGACAATGCTCCAATTACCACCGCATCTAACTATGCTTCTTGCAATTTTCAGTGTATTTACCCTCAGAAATGCTTTTTTCCCCTGTTAGAGAGGGAGACACCCAGGACTAGATCCAAAGAAAGCCTCAACCCTGCCCTCTCACCTCACTTGGGAGGTAGTGAAAGACTGGACGTCTTTAATTTGAATGTTAAAACTCCCAACGTGTCTCAAGTTCTCTGTGGGGGGAGAGTTAGGAGAACTGCCTGGAGAACATGGAGAAGGTTGTGTTTGTCCATCTGCCTCTCACACCCTCGGCTGATGGGCATCTTGCTGGGGCTGGCCTGCAAAAAACAAGCGTCAGTTGTTGTGTTGCTTCAAAACCTGGCTTGAGTTGGTGTGTGGTCTCCATCTTTCAGAAATAATTAGCTTCTTAAAGCACTCCACCAGGATCTGGGGGACCTGGGTTCAGCTTTCTTTTACCATAGGTGATTATGGGCGCATCTCCTACCTTAAGACTAAAGGTGAATCTGGGATGTTATGGGGTTCCTTTTTTGGAGGGGAGGGCTGGGAAGCAAAAAGTCATTCTCATTTGCTCTTGTTGCTCCTCCATTGTATTTTGAATAAAGATTCTCCAGACACAAAAGCATGGATTGAGCGGCTGTTGGTTTAGGCACTCACTTGCAGTAGTTGAGGAGAAGTAGGAGGCTGCTAGCTTGCTTACTACGCTCTATAGACAGTGGGTACTAAAGGCTTTTATATGCTTGAAGGTGATGTTGGTGCCTTATGGCTACTGAATTATCCAACACAGGATATGTGTGATACATAAGCCTCGCCACTACTGCAGTCTATCCTTTGTAAGGCAGTATTGATCTCTGCTGTACTTCTCAGGGAAAGAATAGAGCTCAGGACTTAATCCTGAATGGAGAAAAGCGATGCATTAAGTGCTTGAACTGTGGAGAGAGCAGCATTTAAGAAACACATCTGTCTGCTGCATCTCTTGTTGGCTGGTGCAGACACCTTCCTACTTGGGTTGTGAACTCCCTTCACAACAAAAGCACTTGCTTTCCCCAGGTGTTGCATGGGACAGCAAGATGACACCAGGCCAATTAGAAGTCCCAGAGCCAAGTATTCAAATCCTTCATGGGCTTAGTGGGCCAGGGAGACTAAAAGGCTGCTCCCACCTTTCAAGACATCCGTGGCAAAGCAAGAAGTTGGACCTGGGTTAGCGTTCTTCCCACTAGACCGTTTGCTCTGTGAAAAGGAATCAGCGTAGGAGGCAATAGGCACTTTCACAAGACAGTGATTTCGGTGAAAAATACATTGATATAGGGCCATATTTGTTTGGCACTATATTATCAATAATTAGTAGAAATATACAGAACCTTCTCAGGATAGAGCTGACTCCAGTAATACGTGATCTTAATCCTTCCTTAGGACTCACACAAACATGTGCATGATGACTGTTACAGCTATACTTTTTCATGAAAGTTAAGACTTCTTTCTGTCACCGTGCAGCTCTGCTTGCTTTAAGTGACATTCATGCCCATTATATACTAGAATTCTAATTATTGTAAGCTATAGGTTATTAGCTTCTATGCTAAAAAAGTAACAGGAAAGAAAGTGGGAACTGTGTTACATTGCAAATCTTTTTCCTGCCCCATATGTTATGAGTTAGCACAATAGTGTATTTTATTCATAATTAAACTATGGCAGGGCCTTTTTGCAGTGCTTCATTATCCATTCTCCACAAAGAGGCACGGCCCTATCAGTCTTGTGATGAGATGCCACCAAATAAAGTTATTATGCCAAGAAGCAATCTAGGGAGAAGCTATTATCTGGTTTTCTACAAAAGCAGTTTCTAGTCATATTAGCTTGCATTATATAGCAGAAATTGAACTTATATAGCAGAAATTGAACTTAGGAGGGTACAGTGAAACATGCACGCTACCCATTTTTCAGCCTAACTGTAGGATGTTAAACTTCCTTTAGAGAGAGCAGAGCTAATAGTCCAAGATCTTGAGGTGCACAGTCAGCATCTCAGTTGAAGACAGTGGAAGAAGTCATGCAGTTATGATAAAAAGGGTTATGCAAAAGCTGTGCTGAAGTCTATTTCTCCCCTAAATTGGGTAGCAAAAGCCAGCAGGCCTGAAAAGAGACCTGCTATCCCTGCACATAATTGCAAGTGCCTTTACAAGCTGTTTATTTACAAGAACAACTATAGCCCTTGCATGTGTAAGTCTTATCATATACAAATGGAAGTGTACATGATTTGGCTGCACAGTGGTGAGCCTCCATGTGCATAAATATGCATTAGGGCTGGACTTCAGATTAGAGAAATCTGATCCTGCGAGGTCTTACTGAGCTCTGCAAAATTGAAAACTTTTGTTACCCAGATGTTGCTTTGAAGTATTTTGATTGAAATTTTGCCTGTGGGTTTACATGGGAATAAAACAAGAGGAAAAATTGTCCTCCTGGAATGTTCTTACTGGGGGAATTGCTACCATTTCAGTAATATTACAAGGAATTGCTGTGATAATTTATTCTCAGAATTTAGAAAGTGCAGTGAAATTCCAACAGAGGATTTTGTAAGGTCCACCCAACATCAGCAAGTATTCAGGTTTGAAGGCAGTTTATGAAGTAATGCACTGGGGACAGATTCATTTGAGTTAGGACAGAAAAATATTCAATCACAGGTGTTTAAACGTGGGTATTCACTTTCAAGTTATTCAGATAGGGAGAAAAAAGAAAATGGGAAGGCAACATGGATGGGGAAGGGGATAAGAAGGGGAAAGAACATTTGGAGCCTTTTTGCCAATTTGGGATTGAGATGTGTTAGTAAAATAAACCAGGTTTCTATCTTAAAGATGAAGCACACTCAACAGTCTTGAGAAAAAAAACCAAAACCCCCTCATGTCTCTTCCATGGGACTTTGCTGGTTAACAGCACCATTGATTGTACTGTGATTATTTTGTTCAGTCTTGTGTTTTGATCTGTGATTTAAAACTGTGTTCCACGGGAGGGTCCTACCAGTGTCCTTATTATCTACAGTTATAGCCACTCGCAGCCTGTGCTCAATGGAGTGCCTCAGTGTTTGTTACAATAAATATCAGGCCACTGACCGTAACATCTCTGTGTGTTGAAATTCTTACCTTCACCAGAATGACATTTAGAAGGGTGTAGCTTTGGGCTCATGAGAAAGGGAGTAAGAAAATGAATGCAGCTTTTGGAAATGCAATGCTGGAGAAACCTCTCTCTGGCTTCTTTCAGAAATACCACCGTTCCAATATAATTCATGACCAGTCATCATATAACAAGGAACTGTGAGGTACGCTTAGTTTTAACAAGTGTTTATACCCCTATCTGTCTGCCATCATTAAGCTTGTGCTTAAAGGTTTTGACAATAGTCAGGTCCTTTTTTGAACCCATCCTGATGACTCTTTGAGGAAGAGTCAGCTCAAGACATCTGTCATCAGCCCACCATGCTGGGAGGCAGGAGATAGTGTAGAGAAGGGAGAGGATTGCTGAAGACTTTCTAAAATGTGAAAGACGGTATCCTATAGGATTGAGTCATATGCATCTGGGCATTGTGGTCACATAACTCAGTGTGGTCATAACACTGCATGGAGCTATGAGAAAGTGTGAGGCCATACAGGATTAAAATCTAATACCTTTAAAGGTCTGTGATTGCTTTGTGTTCATTTTGATTTGTAGATACACCCCATACGCTTCCTACATAAGCTCCCATGACATCAGTAAGCACAAGGTCTTCTGGAGAAGCCTGTGATGATGTCAACAGACTGTTGTAGCTCTGAGGTTGCCAAGGGACCACAACTCTCCCTGAAGAACTGTAGGAACAGAAAAGGAAAAGTAGAGGGAAAGACACACACCCACTCACAGACAGACATCTGGGGAAGGGAGAGAGGCATGTCTGCGACCTCAGACTTCCCCAAGAAACTTGAAGGAGCCCTACGAGGAGAAGGTTGATCTCCAGAAGAGTTGGCAGAGCAAAGGAGACAGAATGAAGGAATTCACTGGCTCATATTACTCTGGCATTGGTCACAGCTCTGGATGCTGCTGGTTAAATCTCATCATAAGCACGTGTGAAAGGAAGGCCCATCGCTCATGCAGAAAGGCCCTGCACACAGGCTGTGCAGAAGAGTGGATGGTGGTATTGCAGGGGAAGAAGGGGCCAGGACTGAAATTCGTCCTGAAATTGCTGTCTCATGAAACCCACCCTCTCCTTTGGATTTGGGATATGATGGCCAAGGAGCACTGCGGTTTAACACTCTGGCCCCCAACACTACACTTCAACCCCTCCTCTGATGTGTGGATTTTCAGTGCACACTGTCTTAGTCTTCAAAATCACCTTCATAAGGGGACATAGGTAGGAAATGGCCACCGAGGTAACAGCTCGTGTAGTTGCAGGACTACATAATCAAAAGTAACACAACAGCAGTAAGTCAAAATACTTCATCACAGTGAACCTGTCTCTCCCTAGGAAGTCCTCTGGATGATACTAACCTTGAAGTTGACATTAGATTTACAGCTCAATTCCCTTGGGTAATGATGCTGATTACATCCATACTAAAAGAGCAAAGCAAGTTCACTTCCTTCCCCTCTGTAGCAAGGCTTCACTCACGGCTGTCACAAGGAAAGCCTATGACAGGTCCCTGAATTGCTTTAGACATTCAGCAGCTGCAGAGCTCTTTCTAAAGGATAGAAATCTCTCCAGTGCTCCAGAGCAGCTGACAGCTGAAGAAAGATGGTCAGCTAAATTCTTTGTTGTAGCCACTCCATATACCAAGATAAGTAGAGCGATTAAACTGATTTATAGTGCTTTCCTCCCCAAAATAAGATCTGCAGAGCAGGTACTCAATTGCTTAATGAAATGAAACCACCATCCTTCTATAGACAGCGATATTACTGAAATGTAAGCAGAGGGATCCCAAATTGTCAGTTTAAGGCACATTCACCTTTCACATGTCTTGAGTCAAAAATCCTGGGGCTCAGACTGACTGAATTTGCTGGGACGGGTATTTAGTATGGGACTCATCTGCCTAGCAGTAGGTAGCTACAGTGGAGTTGTCTACCTCTGAGTTACACTAAGGGCTCACTTTCTAGTCAATGCAGAACTCATCTGTCACTCAATGGACTCTAAGACATGATAAACTCACTATAGAATAGACATCTAAAATATATCAGATGAATCATCTCTGAAAACACATATTTCCCCTCAACTTATCTAAAGATGCACTTGCAGCTAAGGTTGCCTGAGAACCGAGAAAACCAGGCACGTAGTAAATCCACTTAAATGATTAGCAAAATCCTCAAGTACCTTATCCGTGCTGTTAGGCAAAGTCCCTGCCCTGCTCTAAGCTCTACTACTAATTGCTACATTAACAACTTGCACGCTTAAATCAGAAGGTCAGTGGTCACCAGGTGAGTCACGACGAACGAAAAGGGCAGGGGGGAGGACTTTTCAGGTACCTTTTGTTAGCTATCACTAAAGTATTTATTCCCAAGGCCTTTTGATAACCAGGTGTAAGGAAGCTGCTGATAATTTTCAATGACTAGCATTTGAATTAAAACTGCAAAGCTGTTGGTTTCTTGGTGTTTCAGCAGGCATTTGACCACCAGCAAAGCTGGGAACAAGTGCTGCTGGTAAATACACTTGACAGGGAGCATTCGTAATCAACATAGCTCAGCACAACCTTTAAAGGAGCATACCTGAATGAGATTGCCTGAGGCAATCCTGTTCAAGTATATTTACACTGCATATAAATCTGATGCAAGATCTCTCCTCCTTGCAACGAGCCTAAAGAGGCAGTGAGTTTTAGAGGCTGAGACACTACTCAAGGCAGTTCAGGAACAGTAAGCAGATTAGGACTCAGACTGAGGGCTACGATAAAGGTTTAGCATGTGGCTTGGGGCTATGAATGTACCGGCATATCTACTATAAACATATTATTTAGCATATATAATAAAAGTAGGTCAGACAGTAATCTCTGGTCCCTAGTCCCTGCACACTGTGTGCACCCTGCTCGGGGCTAGCTCCTGTTAGAGACGATCAACAACATCCACACTACATAGGACCTGGCTCTGGGCTTATTGGAAGACCGTTTTGGGGGAAGGGAGCAAACGAGAGAGCCTTGTCCATGCAGCCTCTAGGGCACCATCTCTGGAGAGTACAGCCCTAGAACCATGTCAAATTTTGTCTGGGAGAGAGAGAGTTAGGGAAGCCTGTGGTAGAGCCAAGGAGCCAGCTGATGACCAAGTGGAGTGGAAAATCAGAGGTCCGTTTCTTGGACCTTATATTTAGCTGTATCTGTGAACTCTAAGAGGCGTAGTTAAGACTTGCATTTCAGCACACCAATATAAACCTAATCTGGGAGGTTACTAGGTTGAGTAATTTCAGTGATTCACACAGGAATACTCACTATTTTAAGTATATGTTTCAGTATCTTGTCCTACTGAGTCTTTATGACTTATTCTGAGAAAAAAAAATGTGGTGGCTGAGATAACACAGCATATCGGTGCTAATCCACAGTACTTCTCCTCACATGCTTTGGCTCTCTGTATTTCAGGAGAGCCAGACAGCTTTCTCTGGGAACAGCAATGCAGCCAACTATTACCATATGCTGTGTGGGTTCCCTCTTTCCGCTCCAAAAGGAACTGACAGCCTGGCCTGGCCAGAAAAACAAAGCAGTGTACTTTACACACACAAAAAGAGATTTTGAAGGTTTTGTTCAGGATCAGAATAAAAAATGAGATCTTACATAGGAAAATTCAACAGAGAAACCTCAGAATAGCTCAAAACCTAGGACATTGGTGACCCATCTTCCCACTTGAGTCAAAGTACCATTCTCCCTTGGTCCCTCCTCTGGCCACGAAGGAGCTTTGGCCATTGGGATATCAGCTGCTCCGAACAAAGATATATGTTTTATCCCTTTTGTCTAAGAGTCAACCTGTCTGTACTGGAGACATTGTTTTGACTAGCCATTTTCTAATGAAAAATCTTTTTTCCTAGTACTCTGTGAGGCTGAACATTTTAAATTACAGTAGCTGACTTGTGCACTGTCCTCTTCCCTTTAAAAAAAGCAGTCAGCCCCACTTACAGATTCTCAGATCACCACAGACTTGATCCCACCACTCTTGTGCAAACATCTGCGCAGTGACGTCAGTGGGAGTTGTACGTGTGGAGAGCTGAAAAGCTGTACCTGTTAAATATCTCTATTGCTAATGTGAGGATTACTGTTCTGGGTTTCACATAATGTCTTTGTTCCTTTTAACCGCATCATCTGCTCTCCCAGAGGATATCATTTGGTTAGCTTCAGCTGACATCAAATGTGTTCTTCTACTGAAGTCTACAATGCCAACACTTAACTGAATTCCTGCCCTCCTGAAAAATGCATGTGTAAGGTAATGTACTGCTGAGTGCAGTTGACTGTCGGCTACCTGGGCTGTGGGTTATCCATGCCAGAGCTTCAGAGCTGGGTCAGCTCTAACTGTGCTATTTGAGGAAGCACATGGAGACACAGCTGTATTATTTCCAGGACCAGAAATAAGGCCACTCATTTTCGGGCTGTACCAACTTGAATTAAAAACCTGGTCAGAATAAAAGTCAATCTAGAGCTGGCACAGGTACCCCTCCTGCGTATTGGTTGGACCAAGGTCTGGACCCCCACCCTATGTTTCACATTCAATCAGCTCAAATTGAGCTAGGATCATTAGTTCCAACCATGATGGATCAAGACAAATACATCTTCCTAGTTCCTGCTAGGAATCACAACCAAGATAAACCCTCTGCCAGAATCCCCTTCAAGATAACTGTGCAAGACACTGAGGCTGTGACTGGTCTCAGGACAGCCGGGCTGTCATCTGGAGACTGGTTGGAGTGCACTGACTCCTATGACCATGGGGAATGAGGGACAGGAGAGAAGGATGCTTTTTGCCAGGTGGTGCCATGCAGTCAGGACATGGGGCTGAGACTGGGAAAGTACTCCTGAATCCCTTGGTACGGGCATAACCACAGCAGTGAGCCTGGGTCCCAAACTGCTGGGTTTGGATCAGAAAAGTCCTTCTGAATCCAAACAAGGAATCTGCCTTGTTAGCTTAGTTACGAGGCCAGATTTGAATTGGTCCCGTGCATTTGCACTGTGCCTGGGCTTGTCAGTGATTCTTCCAGGAACACAAAGCATGAAGAGCACAGCACAGTGAAAACCCAGTAACTACACACAGTGAAAACCCAGTAACTACACAGCAGCCTGCTGGGGTCAGCACGGGACAAAACTAATGAGCTTGAATGACTCCATCCATCCCAGGGTACTGGTGCTGTCTGGGATTTGCTGTTATCCAGAGTATTCCAACGGACCAACACCCCGGATGATGGAGTGGTGACTATGGTGCCATAGTCACACTCCAGTTAGTGAGGTGTAATAGTTATAACCATACAAATCTCCACTGTTAATGATAAATATAGGCTGAGTAATAACTAGAGGCTTCTTCAACTGCACACTTAGCAATTCGTGTAATAGATACTACTATAGTAGGCTACATGTAAATCTGGTGGAGGATTAGAAATTTGCTTTTTCTGATAAATATACCACCTATTTTACTCTTTCCACCTTCTAGATTAAGCTGTTTAGTAAAATGAATACGTTTAAAAGTCTCTAAGAGTAAATTTGCAATGGGCTTTTTGGCTACTGCATTTTTCTAAATACATTTTGCTAGAGCCACTTTAGTACAGTGAGGTGCATCACAGCGTGAAGTTCATTGCAAATACAATGTATTAATTAGTTTTCTACTAAAAATGTCTTCAGTAACAGATCTTCACCTGCGTACCAGCAGCACTGAAGTAAATTGGCCTTGTTCAGTCTATGTCAAAATGTGTGTACCCACTTTATGTATGCAAGACGTGTTGAAGGGAATAATTTAAGTAGAGTGACTTCTGTTTTGGAGAAAAGGCAAGGTCTAAGGAAAAGAGACATCTAATTTTCTTATGAAGTTACAGCTGAGCTGCCTGAGGTTTCTCATGCAATTTTGCCATCATGAAGCTGCATTAGAATCTGGTTTTCCAGGCAGTTTTCCTACAGCTCCAATGAAGTTGATTTATGACCCATCCACTTCTACATGATACAGCGGCAATATTAGCCAAGCTTCTTCAGCACATATCCACTCTCAGACTTTCTTACTTAGAAGAGATTTATTTACTCTGTACTCTTACCTGGAGTATGGTCTGTATTCACACATTAGTCTCCTTATCATGTATAGGTTAGAGGAGGAATTTAAAGGAATATTTCTTGAGGCAGTTTGCCTCACTTAGGTCTTAAAGTAGTATTCCTTACAGAAAAAAAATAAAATCCTTCTCTTCAGGAGTGATGATCTAGAGTCCTTTCTTTTCCCTCTCCCCAAATTAAAGGCACTTACCTAAAGCACCCTAAGCTATAAAACTAATAGTCCAATGATCCTGCTGTGCTTAGTAGATCAGTAAGACCTAATGACTCCTGCACCAGCTGTAGAAATGATTGGATTCCCAGCACATCTAAATGCCCAAATTAGATAAGGCTAATTCAGAACAAGGTGCAGATGGGGCACAACACTTCTCACTCACCCCTGCAGCAGCTGGTACATTGATTTGTGTGCTGCCTTCTTCCTGCAGGCATACGGACCCTGTCTAACCAGGAGCACCCCTGCCTGCCCCCTGCCAGGCAGAGCTTCTCCCAGCAGGTAACGGGGAGTATGTCCTTCACGGGAGGATAACAGAAGGAAAGGGAAAGGATGGAATCCCTTCTCCTCCCTCCTCCTGTGAAGTTGATGATGATGAAGGGGAGAGAGGAATGGATTCCCCTTTTTCCTTCCCATGGGAAATTAATTCCTGGTGTCCAGAATTAGGGACACCTGGGTGAGATGTCACTTGTACGTGGCTCATCCCTTCACTGGGACTGATCGTGGAGTGGGCACTAGAGTTGCAGTTCCAGTGTGGCCAACTCAAAATACAGTTAAAGAAGGGAAGTCAAGTGACATGATATAAATGGAAACTGCAGGCCACAGAAGTAAAATGTCCATAATCTACATTTTGAGCCAGGCAGAAAAGAGCTGTGGGGATATTCTAAGCATGAAATATTTTATCCAAGGCTGAAGGAAGGAGTCCATTCGTTTCACAATGTGAGCAAAGCTTGCCACTGAAGGAATAATATTTTGTTATTTTTTTCCTGTATTGTGTGTTTGCTACCCTCACTTTTGAGAGCTCGCTGCTCTCTGTGTGGTGCCTGAAATATCCTGCACGGCTTTCAGATGCATTAATTGTGAAGCTGGTGAAAAAAAAATAGACAGTGACAGACGAGCAGCAAAAAATATTGCCAGTGGTTTGCACAGAGAGGGGAGAGAACAAGCAATACAAGGAAAGCTGCAGATAGACATGCCTCGATGATTTCTTTCTGATTCTGTTGATGCCTGATAATTGACAGAGCTCCATTCTCAAGACTAAGCAGGGAAAAGAGGAGGGAGAGAGAGCAAAATAAAATTGGATGGAGAAGGCTCTGTTGCTATTCATTTCAATAATTTTCATCTCCCAGCGTTAAGCTTTTCTATCTTTGTTATTCTAGTGGTGATAGATGGAAAGGTAAGAACATGGAAACTAAGCTTTATCATCACGTATCTTCCTAACAAAAGACAGGCAAAATAGCAACTTCCTTAATAAGACAGGATGATAATGGATAATGCTGGGATAAGTGGTTTCCAAGGACACTGCCTTTGGGAGGAGGCAGGGTTTGCAGTGCCGGCTTGGCAAAGACGCTGCGAGGAAAAGCAGCAGCTCTTTCCACCCTCCCCTTGGGTCAGCAGCATCCACTCTTCGTGGATGGGTGGTCTCACTGGTGCTCGGGAAGCTGATCCCAGTGTGGTTCATCCCTCTGTCTCCCAGTGCTGGAAAACAGGCGGTTACGCTCCCAGGGGCCTGAAGACAGTGGTGGGGGGGTCCGTCTACGGAGATTTGTAGCCCTATGCTGCCCATGTCAAGAGGAGTGAGGTATTTCCACCAGTGGCTGAGCCAGCTACTCTTAGGCATCTTGGTTAATTATTTTGAATGGAGGGAAGGGTTAAATATGAGCCTATGCATCCTCTTGTTTCAAACTCTGGTTGTGTTTGAGAAAAAAGGCTGAATGCAATCTATCCTGGGACATGGAAAAATCCTGATTCAACTACACATTTAAGCATATATATAATTTTTCAGCAAATGTATCATAAGCAGTTGTTTAGGCAGTGTTGAATTAGGGCCAAGTTTCCCTCTTGATGCTAGATTGTGATTTTTTTTTTATATTACAACCCAGTGGAAAAGAGCAAGACAGTATTTTTGTTAATAACGTATTAGAGGATCTGAGAACAGCTCATAACAATTCCGCTTTGATTTTCTAGGAGGACTAAAAATGCAAAAAATGGCAATGGTGCTTTTTATCTCCTCTAAAGTTGTTTGATTTCTGGGAGAGATGCCTTTTTCTTTTAGAAAATCAGAAGATGCTTTTTGAGGAATGGACAATATTCAAAGGGTTAGATAGTAAAATCCTACATTGCCAAGATGCATCTTATTTCAGTGTGGCATCTTGTTAAAGTAAATGGAAATGAAGTGAAGACAAAGTCTTGGCAAAGTTGTGTTGACAGTGTCACTGAGTCTTAACGCAGAAGACAGCCCTAATGTTAGAGGATTTATGTTCTTTAGAAAAAGAAAGAAATCATATTGGAAGTGAGCTCAAGAATCTCAGTTTAAATTGGGATGAAATTCTTCTCTGATACCCTTTTCTTTTGAGAGCTTAAGCTGAAACCCCTGTTCAGGGTCATGTCATTACCTGGTCGAACACGACTGCACTGACAACTTATTGTCCCTCCAAGGTAATACCCTGTTTCCTAAAAATGTGATAGGCTGCTGAGTATTACATGAAGTGACAATGACCATCTGTCTAATTGCAAATAAATAGCAAGGCCTGGTCATACAGTTGGGGTAACTCATGCATCCCTACAGCCCTACTGAAACCTGGTACAAGATCAGCTTCATGAACTCAGAGGACTTTAAATACTAAATGGATCATTGGATCCTTTATTTTGACCTCTTTGGTGCCCCTCACCATTCCAGTTCACAAACAGATACTGTTGTTTAGCTGAGAAATTTGTGTTTGATTATAACATTTATTCCAGAAAGCTGTGCTGTCTTTAAGGACAAACAAGTGGAAAATCCGTCATTTCCTTTGGGAATTTTTTCCAGCAGTTACACTGTCATGCTAATACAAAAAACGTCCTTCTTTCAAATTTAGCTTTGTTTTCACTTCCAGACACTGGTTCTTGTTATCCCTTTCTAGGTAAAGAGCCCTTTCAGAAGCAGGACTTCTCCTGCACATCCGTACTCCCACAACAACAATCCGAGTTGATTCTAATCTCTACCATTAGTTGGATGGGCAAACCTAAGTGTCCTGGTTTAGGACATCTTTCTCTAACACTAAAATGATTTTTGAAGCTTTCATTTGCAAATCTTTTCAAATTAATGCAGCGTGAAATATAGATTAAGAGCTATCAGAAACAAACTCAGATGGGGCATTAACTTTCCAATTTGGTGTCTGTCATCATCTTTTTCCTTTCTTTTCCTCTTCAGGAAATACTGCTTTAGTGGTGAAAAATAAATTCGTCCAACATATTCACAACACATCAACTGTACTACAGCACAGGCACACAGACTCTGATGTGTGTAGAACATTTCTTCAACATTGCCTGGATGGAAATATGGACCCTTGACTATGTGGCAGCTGGAGCCTCTGCTTCTCCATTTAGATTGGGGCCACCTCAGCCCTTTGCAATTCAGCAGACGCATAGATGTCTGCAATCTGTATGTTCATGCTATGGTAGCTTGTGAGTCAATATGGCTCATTTCTTTGCAGTTTAGATTAATGAAGTCATCCTTGCTACTGGAAAGAAGTTGAACTCTCTGTTTTCAATCCTAGCTTTCTGGAAATTCAACGTTTAGTCCCTCAGCTTCTTTACCAGAGGAGGAGTTTTATTGAGTTGACTGAAAGGAAGAGAACGAAACTTGATGCTACAAGTTTATGGCTTACAAGTGCTTTATTCAGACGAACTTCAGCAACAGCATCAGATGAGAAACACACTGCTCCTGCATAGGTGCTTAAATATTATCTACAATTTAGGCTCCCTGTATAGACTCCATGTGAACAGCTAAATGAAAGCCTTTTGTCTTTGATATGTAAGAAGTAAGACTACCTGACCCAACAGTCTGTGGCAACTTTAAGAAGCAAGTGGTAAGTCTTGAAAGGACTGAATTTCAACTTAAGGGACTGTTGTATTAAAAATCCTTCTGGCGTCAAAGAAGGTTTACGATAAGTACTTCATAACTGATTTTATAATCTTACTAATTCTTGCTGCTCCATTGTTACACAGGTTTTATATTCAGAGTCCTCAGCACAGTGTGACCCTGCGCCAATGGAGACCTTTAGATGTAGCCTTATTGCAAAGGCTGTATACTAGATAATAAAAGTTCATTCCATAAAGCCTGCTAAGCAGTCCATGTATATACAACGAGATCATACAGTAAAGTTTTCCTGTCATTCATTAATCATCTGAGCTATTACCTACAGAGCTTCCACATCTTCCAAAGATTTACTAAGCAAAGGCTATATTTTTCAGATGGTAATTTACTTGTTATGAAGCACTTAACTGTTTATCTTAGTGGGGCATAACTGTTTTAGGAGGTAGTCAGTAGTTTTGTGGTACAGCAGGGTTTAGCTGTACACACCCTTCATTTCTAATACACAGATTTTTCAGTGCAAAGGAAAATTACTAAATGGACCAGTGAACTGGTGAAAGTTCTGAGATCACAGAATAGTATCTCTTGCCTAGTTCTCCCAAAAACATCACTCCTGCAGATCTCAAGCTTAGACTTTTTCTGAGGAAAAAATAAAAGAGAATAAATTAATTCAGTTGTGAAATACTATTGAGGCAGCTGGACTTCAGCTGCTAGAGCAGGCTCTGTTAAACCATGTAACCTGTTTTGTTATCTTTTAAAGACAAGAAGCATATAATCCATGGGATTAGAGTTAGGATTTGAAACAAGATCTGCAGATAAGGAAAGCTACAGATGTAAAACCAGAATAATTGTTTCACACACACCTTCATCTCCCGGGTCCCTGTTCAAGTTAAGAACTCTGAACTCACTACAGCTTTCTGATCAGTACGGTTTAGTTAATCAGCTGAATGACATTATCAGAAATCCCAGTGCATTAGACCCCAGGAATCCATCGCTGCCTTGGTCAAGTCCTGCAAACAGAGCATCTGCTTCACGGAAGACAGGTAGACCATCAACCTGCACACCTCTGTTTCTGCTCTCTGCTCCCCGTTTTAAAGCTCTCCGGCATTCAAGTCACAGGATTTTCTTCCAGGTGTTTCAGAAGTGCCAGCTGGATCTGTCTGAAGGAAAATTACCCATTACCTGAACCATCATTTGGCTTTACCTGTTCATCTGTTATCTTCTTGCTCTCCTTAATGAAGTCACATGTGTGCATTTTTCACCAATGTTACTTTTCATAGAGTAACGCATTTTTCAGTCCACGCACGGTGGCCCATGAGAGGGAATGTTGCTATTCACTTGAGCAGAACCTCTACACACTGCAATGGATCACCTTCTATCCAGGAGGGCTAGGATGGAGCAGAGATTTGAGCACAGGCTGCAAAGGCAGAGGGGTGAATCACTCAACAATTTCATATCGATGAAGAGTTTCTCTCAGAGATCTTTGAATTCAGTTGACAGATTAGTACATTCTGTTAAACTGTATATATAACCTGTCTAGATTATACGGTCCTTGTAAAGTCACTGTGCCTAGAGAATTAGCTAATCAATCCCCGGAGTGACTGAGCACTCAATCTCCAATCTGCCTACAGCATTTTACCCTTTTAGCTTTTAGATTCATCTGAAAAGGCAAAAAGCATGCTTAGAGAATGTTTAAATTGTTTAAATATAACATACTCAAATACAGCTCAAATGCCTATTATTTATAAAAATATATTTTTTAAAAACAGAAGGAATGCCAGCATGTTTAGAGAACACGGTAAAGAAAGTTATTAGAAAAAAACCACTTTTTAGGTAGCTGAGGTTGTGCCCAAAAGAAAAAAAATAAAATCATATGTTCTATCAGACTAAATGCACAAGCAGAATGCAAACCCAAACCCATACTGAATAATAACTTAATATTCTTTTTGTTTAAACCTTTGAATAACCTTTCTAGACACATCATTTGCAAGAAACTTGGAGTGCCAAAAGATGATCAAGGCATAACAAGAGTTCTTATAAAAAATAAGGCCAAATAAGACCACTGACCTAGTGAAGTGTAACAAAAGGCATAGACTAAATGGTATTCACCAAAAACTAAAGGTACTGAAGTATAAAATAGGTGAGCTACTAGGTAAAACCTAGTCTTTTGTTTAAAACTGTCTTAATACAAGAGGAGTAGATGGCCATACGATGGCCAAACATGACGCCGAATTAAAAGATGGTGGCAGAAGAATCAGGGTATTTTATCTTCGGGGAAGGGTGATATTCATACTGGGTAAATTAGTAGAAGCTGTAGTGTAGAAAAAAACTAGCAGGCATGTGGATGAAACAGGGGTATATTAGGAAAAGTCAAGATTTTTGTGGAAAAAAAGTCATGCTGCACAAGTCTGCTAGGGTACTTTGAAGGAATCTTACCTGTGGACAAAGGACTCTAGTCAGAAGATAGATTTCCTTACATTTCCTAAAGGCTTTTGAGAAACTGTTTTACCAGAAATTCTTAAAAAAGTTAGTTGTTTTCATATATGAATGAGGTGGTCTTTGCATGGATGAGTGGCTAGCTGAAAGGTAGGAACAAAAGGGCAGGAACGTGTAGGGGTGTCACCAGTCCTACAGATGGTTCCAGCACATGCACTTTTCAAATTATACACAGAGGATGTGCGGAAGAGTCTTATCAGTGAGGTGGGGAAGCTTGCTGATATTTTATTATTGAGAGTAGTAAAAGACAAGCTAACTGCAAAGAATTGCAGAAGAATTACAGTATTATGTGACTATGTGATAAAATGGCAGATGAAATTTAACACCTAAGTGTGAAGCAATGAACTTTGTTTAAAAAATGAAAAAAAAAAAAAAAAAGCACAATCTTAACTTTGTATACATGATCATGGGCTACTTATTACCACTCAAGAAAAACATCTTGAGGTTAGAAAAGTCACTTTCATACAACTATTAGCTGGATGCTCACTGGCAATCAAAAAAAATAAAAAGCAAAAGAATAGAGAATAGAACAGAAAACATCCTTATGCCACTATATGAATCCATTAAATGTTCCCACGTCTGAACTAATGTTTGCGATTTTAATCCCTCCTCTTGAAAAAGATACAGACAATTGCAGAATGCTCAGAGGAGGTCGCAAATGTGAGGAGGGGTACGAAATGATTTCCATACAAGAAGTGACTAGACTGAGTAGAACCACTGAGCATAGATACAAGTTGTGAACGTCACGGTGGAGGTGGCAAGGTGGTGATTGCACGTAGTCCTCATAATACAGGAATTAGAGGTCATCAAGAGATGATGTGAGGTAGCAATTTAAAAAAAAAAAGAGTGGGTACTTTTTACACAATGAATATTTAAGCTGTGGGAGTTTTGTCAGAGGTATAGGTGTTTTAAATGCTAAAAGTTTGCCTAGACTTAAAGAAATGACTGTATAAGTTCAGGGGAGAAAAATCTGTGAAGTGCTGTTACACAGGTGCCATCCCAGTCCTAGGGGTTCCCTGGACCAGGCACGGTGGGAGGCTGGGTGAAGCTGGCAGCTTGGTGGGAGCAAGGGTGAGCCCCGCTGGCCTGAAGAGGTCTGAGCTGCTCCCAGTAACACTCCGTTGCTCTGGCTAGAAAGTGCCCGGGGGTCTTTAACATTAATGAAAATCAGGCCCTTTGTATTCAAAATGAGGATGAAGTTGCTGCATGATTAAAATAATCTAATGGTAGGAAGTCCAGAGGAAATTTGCAGCTTCCTCCATAGTTGATTTTCAAATACAAACATTTTAAAAAGCAGTAATGTATCTGTATAATGCACAGCTGATTTACAGCCTAAGTGACAAACATCTTGGGGTTTAAAAAATACTCTTCTAGTTCAATTTTCTCTGCATCCCTCAGAAAATGTATGCACCACAGCCTGAGAGACGATACTAGCCCTGCTGAAGGATATTCTGATGAAACAGCCACTGCAAATAACGAATACAGGGAGGTGCAAAATGACACACTCAGCATTACCGTGTATATTTACCCAGGCTAGAGCTCATTGTAAATAATATATAAGGAATGACTCTTTACTGTATCCTAGGGGAGGAACAGTGGTTACAACAGATCATCTTAATAGGAACATAGTGTCTAGCAGGCCCTGGAAAATTTCT
>NW_009209751.1:23176-48445 GCF_000690835.1 Fulmarus glacialis
TGTGCTTGCCTATGACCTAACTTTTACAAATGTTTGGGTCACCCATAAAATGCCTTTTCTGCAATATTTATTTACAAATAACTCCTCTGAATTTACATGGAAGTGCAAAATGCACAGAAAGCTGTTCAACACCAAAGCTCTCCCATGGAAATTTTTCCCTCAGCCACCATCCAGTTTGGTTTTTTTGTATGGAGAATCGAGGTGACCATGATGCATCTGGGATGCCAAGAATCACGATGCAAAGGTGGCAGAGAAAGCTGATTACAGGATTGAACACATGGGTGCATGGGTGATTACTGGGATCGTGAAGGGAGGAGTGAGGTTGGTACCACTTACAGAAGTGATCAGAGGAAGACCTATAAAAAAAGCAGAACCAAAAAACATGGATACAAGGATAGTTAGAAGAGAGTTGTTACTGTAGGAGACTATAGGCCAGAAAGTGTTGAAAATGACTGAGAAATAGCATCAGAAGCAGCCTAAGCATCAAGGAGGACAGGGAGGGAATGGAGACGTGGCCAAAAAAGTTGTCAGTGAGTGTTCAGGGAGAAGGTAAAGTTTGGTGAAGAGCAAGCCAGAAAAATGACTGGGGGAATATAAACTTGAAATCGTCATTGTCATCAGCCTTCCCAGTGAGTTGAGAGGAGAAGGAAACCAGGGAGATGATCAGGTTTTCAGGGAAGCAGGTGAGTACAGCGCTGGTAATGTGCTGGGTGTGATGGGTAATGGCTTGTAAAGTTAGCTTAGGTAGTGAAGTGATACAAACACTGCTTTTTCCTCAGAAGTATTTAAGTACTGAAGGAGTGGACCCCTTCAGGAAAGGAAGCTATGAAAGAAATAAAGACAGCCCGTAGATGGAAATGCAGGATTTATCAATGGAGAAAAGAACTGGGAATAAAGAGCAAGCAAGAGACCTCAAAGTCAGAGCGAGAAAATCAAGGGAGAATGAAGGAAGAAAAGACAAGAAGATCATGAAGAAGGAAAGATGGAAAAGGCTGCAGTTGTTAGCCACTTTGTCACGGTTTGCTAGTGTGGGATTCAATCTGGGAGCTGAAATCAGAGCTGAAGGAGCACAGGGCAAATGCTTGCAGGAAATTCCTCCAATGTCCCTGAGCCCTCGCTGGGAGAACCCGTGCACCAGCACAGGTTAATCAAAGCTGGAATGTAAAATGAAGTTTTGGGAAGAGATTGAGCATGTGAGGGGAAAGCAAATGGAAGAGAGAAGGGCACAAAGCATCAAGGACAGAGCGCAGATCGGAGAGGAGAAGACTTGGTCACTGAGCCAACACTTCATCCTCCACAGAAGAAAAGTGCCTGAAGCCACTTGTTACTCATATTGTAGAGAGCATGGCATGGAAAGTAACTGAGAGGGGGTTATAATCACCACAGAATCATCATAAATGATGAAACATATCCCGCCCATGATCACATTAGCAGCTGAATCACTCAGCTTCTTCATTAGTCTGTGCTGAAAAAAATAAGGGAGAAAAAAGGGTTTTTTTATAAGAAGCTATTTCTCTGAACAAGCAGGAAAATCACAAACAAGCATCCCAAAAGAGAGTTCCTGCACAGAACTCATTGCAGGTTAGTTGTACATCATTTTATATTAAGCATTGGACATATTGTAGAGGGACCAACTTCTTGCCATTTTACATTTCCCAGTGGAATGATGTTTCTACACTGATTCCTTTCTCTTGACAGCTCCGGTAATACTCTGGCTGTGATGGGTAATGGCTTGTAAATTCTGCTTAGGAAAAAAAAATCGCCTTTAGTTTGGTATTGTGGAAAAGATATTTTTCTTCCACTCAGACGTGTCTTTGCACATAGGTGCCAGAACCCTCTGCCTCTGCACAGACACGGGCAATAGCAGGGCAAGGGGATGTGGGAGATCCCTTTGCTTTCCACGAGCAACAGTCAGCGTTTGGAGGCACATCTCTGAGCGTAAGGGTTTAGGGAACATGAGGACAGTCACTTGCTCTGGATCCTCCTGCGGCTGTGAGACAAGTCATGGCTCCTCTTTTTATGTCAGTAGAAAGCTAAGGTTTCTCTGAACAGAAATGTGTCTTTGTTCTCTCTGCACCATGTAACAGGCAGAGCCAGTAGCACTTTGTTTTCCATGGGTGGCCCATTAAAACCTGGTTGGACTTTTATTCGTTTTCAGCCATTTAGGACAATATTTTTAATTGCAGGATTGAAGGGATGGAGGAAATCAAGTCTGGAGAAAGCCAGCAGCCTGTCTTGGTCCCCTGCTTCCTTCCCAAGCCTGGAAGAGGATGTTTGGCCTCATGTAAAATAGAGAAATGTATGCCCATGAGCTCAGCAGTTAGAGCCCACCTGTAACATGAGTAATATCTCCTAGCACCATTTCTCAGCTTTTCTTCCCCTATGGATCAATCCTTCGTCACTGAAGGGCAAAGCTGGTGCCAGGCACCTCTGTGTTTCCCCCAGGGCTATCGTTAGTTGTCCTTTGGGTAACAAAAACTTGTCCACACACATGAAAGAAGGAGCAACAGAGAGTACAACTGGTGGGTACCACGCTGAGTTTGGGTGTAGGAGACTTTGCTCCAAGTCCTGGTTGCAACAGCCCTCTGCAAACAATAAGTCACTAGTCTTGTATATCCATATCCTGACCAAAAGGATGGGCGTAGTCCCAGGTAATATCAACAATTTTACAAGAACAAAGAATGTAAACAATTTAAAGCATTTAAAACTTAGTAACAAATGATTATATTTTACATGGGAATGGAAACAACACAGTTGGGACTAATTCTGCTTTTACAGCAGCCTAAACAAGGGATTGCAGTGGAGAGGAGTTAGAACGGAAAAAATCAGGGTTTAACATTCCATATGTTCTTCTCCTGTCTGAACTACTCCCATTAGCCTCTTCCCTCCATTTGTACACCGTGCTCCCAGGCCTTGACATCCCCAAGTTTTCGCAGCTCCTTGTTTTATGCTATTAAATTAAATGCTGATTCCCCTGAGATCAACAGTGACTTTCCCTCTGCTTTTACAGCTCCCAGCATAATGGGACACAGCCTGAGTAAAGCTTTAAAGATGCAATACGATGCAAAGTGCATAACAGTAGCAGCAATATCACATTTTCAGTCTCCCTCTTGAGAAATTATTTAGTAAGAAAGAAGACAGGAGGAATGTCTTTAAAGCCAGAAGGGACTTTGTGCGAACAACTTGTTAGACCTCTGTGTACCATGAGGCCAGGGTACAGCTTTGTATTAATTCATGTTTCAGGTGCAATAGCTGTAGTTGGATTAGAACTATTTTTTTGGGGGGCGGATTTTGGTTTTGGTCAAAGGTTGTATCTTAGTGCTAGAACATCCACCATATGTCTCGGCAAGAATAGGCATAGTCAAAGCCCTTCTGCAACCCGGAAAGGCAGAAGTACAGCAATTCAGGAATGACAGCAAAACTGCTCCCTAAGTCACCTGCTTGCCAAAGAGTACTTTTACAAGGCTGTGTGCTTATGCACAGGCAGCGTTAGGTGATTGTGAGTGCAAATTACAGAGGTCAGTGAAAAAGAAATCAGTGAAAATTTCTAATATCAATTTTCAGCTCACACTGATGGGTATGTGTTTGTTCAAGAAGCATCACACATGCAAAATCTCACATCATGGCCATCTGGACTTCCTCAGGGGCTGCAATGGATACTCGTGTGCTTCTCCTGACTTCTGCTGTCCCTGTGTAACACAGGGATCACACACTCAGGGCAGGGAGCTGACATTAAAGTCACACACAAAGCTACAGAACTGTGCAGAAGCACTTCTACTGTAAATTATGCATCTTACTACTATTTCAGGTAAAACTGCATGCTGGCAGTTTTTTGGACAAATAAGCAGCAAGTAATGAATGGACGTAAAAAATCCCCACAAAATAGAATGAGATTTTAAAAGAAAAGCTGGGTGATCCACAGGTCATGTAACCAGTAGGATAAATAACAGATGGGCGAAGATAATCTTGGATTGGAGGCTGAACAGTGAAAATGCAATGGAGCGACTTAAAATGAACTTGCAATATGGAACAGTCCTCTCCAAAGCAAGGTTCAGATTCCCAGGAGCCCTGACACAGACCCCCTGTATTCTAGCAAGGATTTAGAGGAGCCACAGGATCCAGCTCTTTCTGAATTGTAACAGGAAATTAAAGAGAAAGCAGACAAGAAATAGACCTTTTTAATCCTGAGAAAACACCTGGGTCTTCCATTTATAGAAATAAATTGTGATATTAATGTTTAAAATACAGTGACAACCAACCATTAAATCTGCTACAAACAGGGATAGAATTATTTCAGCGTTACTGAAGTCAGTGGTGATCTAAACAGGCATGAAATGAGGATCTGAATGAATGTAGTGTTGGTTGCCTTTTCTTTAGAGCCACAACTGGGATTTTCACATCACCGATATGGGAAGCAACCACTGTTTCTGGAAACAAGCCACATTATCAAGCATAGGGAACCTCCTAGGAAAGAGGCTATTTGCAGCAGGCAAGGCGAGAGCAAAGGGAGGAGCCACGGGCAGCGTGAGTGGTTCATTCTTGGCTTTGTTGGAAGCCGTGTGGTTGCTTTGCTGCTTTTTTTCGTTACGCTGTGTAAAACACACTCCCTGGAGAAAGCAGGATTTACCCAGCTAGTTGAAGGCTCTCTGCTATTCAAGCTACCTTATTACAAATTACATCACATCAACTCGTCTCACCCCCCCTGCGGAGGGATTATAGACCATTAGGGAGTCAGATGAGATCGCTAAGTCTCAATTCACTTTGAACGTTTCACAGATAGCTACTGATCACCGGCACTCTGTTCTGAGCGAGACATGAAACAGGGTCACGTCTAATCCGGTACATCAGTGCACCGGCTGCCATTATTCTCTGGGTAAACACAGGACGTGTGGGTGAAGGCAGGTGACCTGGGCTCCCTACAGATGCAGCTAGCAGATTCTTTCAAATCAGAGTGAGCATATCGTGAGCAGAAACTCTCTGGTAAGCTGGCAATTGAGTGTGATTTACAGGACTTATAGGCCATTTGCAGGGTGGCACTGTAAGTCAGATGCTTTGAATTTCATTCATTTAAATTCCCTTTCCAAACAAGAGGAATGAGGCTTGCTGCCTGGAATTTTACTGCTGAAGCCAATAATTCAGTGTTGATCTTATTTATTTGCTAAAAGTATGAATCTGCTGGCTCCTGAGGATTTGACACTGAAGAATGGCAGCGACTGATTCTGTGAAAGTTCCCCAGAAAGGCACAAATTCTCTTCTTGATTACATCGAAGCGGTACCACCCCCACAAAACCACAAAGGACCTTTCCTGGAATATTACTTACAGGTTTTCAATGTATCTGTAGCTTCTCCGGAGTCTGCTTTGCTACATCACCAACTCTCCCAGGGAATGAGAACAAGCTGAAAAACAAAATTTCTGACCCAAGAAGCATTCTCAGATTTGAAATTTAATCTGGTACCATGATGAAAACACAAGCTCAGTGTTATTTGTTTGTGGTTTGTGGGTTTTTTCTTCCCTTAACACACAACAGTTTGAAATAATGTACTTGTCCTTACTGAAATATTTTTTCTTGAAAAGATCAAGTCATTTTGTTTCATCAGCAATTGTTTTCTTTCATTTTGCTATTTTAAATTGTATGTTGTATTACACATTACAATTAATTGGTCAAACCACCGACCGAAGTGAAGCATTTGAATTTATAGAAAAAATTGTCACTGAAAACTGGTGAAGGTGATAGGTTCTCAAGGAAAGGTTTTTACAAACCGAAGTGATAATACAAGTTTTATATCATCCCCAAATAATTGATTCTCAAGTGAGCTCCTGGCAAGCTCCAAACTGGCTTTTTTGGCCTCACTCTGGGTCACATTTGACCTTTTATAAGCTCTATCTGCAGATCTAGTGAAAGAGTAGTGAATCCTTCTGCAGGTTTCCAAAGGCACCTTCTCTCCTCATGAAACTTGTATGCTGAGAATAGGCACCGTTAGCTGGTGCGTGCCCAGGTGTTACCGTGGTGTGACCTGTGCACAATGCAGGTTCAGCCTTACTAACTCAATGTGTGAGTGGTGGCTGGGTTAGAAATCTGATTTTCTCAGAGTCTCTGAAAAAGCTGTTTATATTCCTCATTTACAGAGCAACCCAGACGAAGTTAAATACATTAATGCTGGACAGTATGACTGTCGCCCTACTGCTGAGCAGTGGCAGGTAGCTGGTGCATCATGTGTCCGCTTTCCTGATTTCCCCTCCTGTAGAAGCGCGTCTGGTGGTACTCCATGACCATCTTGCTTAATGGTTGCCCAAACACACAGTGAAATCTCCATCCTTGGAGACATACAAAACTCAATTGAACGTGGCCTCAAGCAAGCAGATCTGAGCTGGCCCTGCCCTGAGATGAGGATTGGACCAGAGACTTCCAGAGGTCCCTTCCAGGCTAAATTATTCTGTGATTCTGTTGGCACTTTGCAGGCTTCTGGCTTGCCTTCTCACCTCTTGCTTTGACATTTTTTAAAAGTCAGATTTAATTTAATTTAATTTGACTGCTTTTATTAAACATTCAAACATTAAAAAGACTTCTCACATAAGCATTTTTTTTTGGACAGAGTACAAGATATTATCCAATGTGACATGAATTATTTGCTACTTTCCTGTTTGCAAAGGTTTTGACTTTCAACCAAGATAAATGCTTTCCTCTTTCCCACTGCTCCCTGCCCCGTTTTTCATTTTGGCTAATGAACTGAAAAAACTAGGTCTTTGCAGAGCTATGTTAGCAAACAAATGTGAATCCAGAAAAGACTCCAAAAAGATATTTATTTCTAGAAACTCACACAGCTCCTTCTCTCCAGAAGCTGACTTGACTAACCCAAAACCCCAGAGCACATATCCACAGCCTGGGCATCCCGAGAGGACCTGGTACAGCTCCCCTGTCCATCTCGGGGACTCACTGATGAATTTGTGAGTGAACAGAGTCCTCTTTGTCTGCCAGTGGTATTTCTGTGATGAGCAAGATCATTTGTGACTCAGTGCAATTTTCTTAGGTGTTTTTTAGGTATTTGATCATGACTTCCCTGCAGATAGAAGCCAGACTCCCCTTGGGTTTAGCAGTACGGCTTCACAACCACAAGCAGATCAGACCAAGGACTACAATAGCAGCGTTTTTGCAGTCAGCCCAGGGATTCTCAAAGCTGTCATGAACGGAGAGAAAAGCCTGGCAGGTATCAAAGAGCCATTTACCAACTGTGCCCTTTTATCTCATTGTGGAAATAGGGGAGGAAGATAGGGATGCGTGGAGCCAGGCAGATCCAGATCCTTCCCTATTCTGATGGCTTTCCTCCATCTTCTAAAATGAATATAAGCAAAGTGGTGATGCAATTTACCTCTCGAGTGACACAAAAGCTGCAACAGAATACATGTCCTGCAAGGGCAAGTATACTTGGATATCTGGACAAGAATACCCCACCTCTGAGAACTGCAGACACCTTCAAAGTGCTCTGTTCAGCTGCTAGCCAGAGGCACAGAAAAGCTGTACTGTTGAGAGTTAGCCCGAAGGGGGCATTTCACGACTACGATTATTGTTTATTTTTTCCTCAGACTCTCCTATCTTACCTATAAAAAATATTGCTTCCCCTTGGGTCACTAGAGAAAGAACAAGCCGAACTGGGGAATATGGTTAAATGCTACCCTGGAAGTTACGTGTTAAAGGAGAAACTTTCAAGGAGTGAAGCAGCTGTATCGTCTTCAGGTCTGAGTTGATGTGATATGGGGCCTCTGAGGAGGCCGATGCCAGCATCTGTGAGCCTGGTTGGTGTATTTAGATCTTGAGGTCTTCATTCAGCATGGTACTTAATCATATGCCTTAACATTATGCCCCTGAGTACACCTTCTGGACCTCATCAGGAGTCCTCGTCTCTCTGACCTTGTTCTTGAACACGTAGCTGCATCATTAGGTTCATCTGCATTAAGGACCTTAACTAGAAAAGGACTTCATCTGAAAGGTTCATAGCTGAGCTGAGTGCAGGGGGGAAATCAGCTCTGAAATCAGGTCACTCTGTGTGACAGACCTGAGCTTTAAATACCTGGATTTGGAGGTCTTGTCCAGAAAGTTTCTGCTCACTGTCTACCAGCCATGGGAGTGCATTAGAGTCTTCCTAAATGCTCATTCTGAATAATCTTTTCAACATGCTTTGAGGGCCATAGCTTGAAGAGTTGGTGGGCCTCCTAGTAGGACATCATACGTCGCCACCAGCTAACCTGGAGAGAGCAGCACTTACGGTACCATGGAGAAACTCACTGAGGGAATGGAGAAATAACAGACTCCTTGTGCTAATGCATGGGCCTCTTTTAACTGCTGTACTCATAAGTAGTGAGCGGGAAAACCAGACACCAAGGGGCCAAGATAAAGAAGGGAATGGCTCCTGGAACTGGAAGGTCTGGCACTTTTAGAAGGCAGCAGATCCAGTTCTCACCAGGCAGTGTTGCCTTGTACTGGATGTGAGTCAGGACAATTCCAACATCAAACGTAGGGACTGTGAATGGACTGAGATTTCCCAGTTATAAGAGTGTCCATGTAACGACTTGTGTTTTCATAAAATGGGGCCAGATGAACTGCAAGAGCACAGCAAAAAGTGAACATTGACACTGCATAATCAAACAAGGTTTCTGTACAAAGCCGCGATAATATAATTTTACATTTATCATCCCACTTAATTGTAATGAGTTTAAAACTAATGAGCCTTACCTCTAAACTCCATTTAAGACAATAGTTAATTGCTTCATTTTAATAAATGTTGGCAGAATGGTGAGTATAACAATGACTGAATGCTCGATTACTACCTAGGCTAGAAAATGAAGATATACAGTATTAATGATATACACAATCTGAAAAGCAATTAGGATCCTGAAGGTAGAATAGGCAACTCACTTAAAAATAGGGTAATAAATGAACTTTCTCTTCAAACATAAAGCTAAAAGAGGTTTCAGAAGCAAGAAAGCTCATTGCCTGGGATTTTAGTTTGATTCATTTCTCGTTCCCCTCCTCTCTATCCGTGACATGTTCAAAACCTGTCAAAAATAGTGTCATGGGAACACAAGAGAGACGAGCAAAGAGCAATACGTTCATGCTGAACAGCTTGTGCTGTACAGGATGGATGTATTAAATGCATTAGAGAGCTCAGCTCTACAGCAGCACCAATAAAGGAAGGGGCACACGGCAGATCTGGAAATTGAGGGTCAGAAATTAAAAGAAGCATGGCTGCCGAAAAAGCCCATGGGAAAGCTTTGAACAGAATTAGTCTTCGCTGTACCTATGTTCCACACCTCAGAAATACAGTGGTGTATTTCTAAGCCCACAAAACTGTGGTGTGTGGGGATGCTGGTTCTACTCCTACCACCCATCTCAGTCACTTTAAACGTCTTGCTTTCCCTGGTTGTGTTTCCCCTATTGGCATTGAACGCTCTCTAGAGCAGAGCACATCTCTTTGTAAACGGTGGGTGACAGTAGTCGTTAGGTCCTCAGGACACTTCTGGCATCTCCACGACTTCACCAAGGACGCCTCATAGAGGGGAATCTTCCCCAGCACGTGCCTTCTGAATATTTCCCTGCCATCTGCCCCAGTGAACAGTGCTGCCCTTGTATGGCAGGGGGAGGGCATGGGATGGGGGTGTTCTCTCTCACACCTACTCGTGTATTTTTCCTTGGGAGCAATGTTACTGATTCAATGTGAGAATGTTTACATATAAGGCCTTTTTCATCAGGCACTGAAGACCAAGTTCATTAAATTTCTTCATCATTCGAATCTTTGAGATGTATAATATTAGGCTTCATCTCTATTTTGCCACGTTAAGAGAAATAGGATTTTTTCAAAAGCGTAATGACCGTTACTATAGATGGCCTTTAACTGATACGTTGTACAGAAACACTGTACTACCTCTCCCTTTGATTTACAAATTATTATATTCCCTAGCAGTGCAGACAAAGTCCTGTTTGCATTCATTAGTGAAGCTGCTGCCCGAACTCAGAACATCCTCTGATCCATTTTCTCTTTCTTTGACAAATCTTTTTTCTTGGCAGTTTGCAGCAGTAAATTTCCATTTTCACAATTGCTTTTTTAGTTTCTTGTTCCATGACTGATTGTTCTCTGTTTATCTATATTTAATCACATTCACTATTTGATATTACTTCAGAGTCCAATTTCAAAGCCCATTATCATTTGTTGGTCTTTAGCATAATTTACAAACCAGAAAACCTTGATTTCAGTTCCATTATACCCAGTGTTAATATAAACAATAACAAAGCTCACGTCCCACAGCTGGCTTCTGCAGAGTCTCTCATGGTCATTAAATTTTTTTTTTAAAGAGATGGTTTCTAGAATTAGCCTAATTTTAAGCACTGCATTAATATCTCATGGCTCTGTAACTCTGCCTCTTAGATGTTATTTTAATTGGAAGCCAAGGAATTGGGTTAAAAGCTTTATGAATATCCTACCCAGTGTAGTGACCAGTTTCATTACAGAAGCCTTTACGCTGACAGTAAAACTCAACGTGTTCTAACAAGCTGGTGAAGCATAACCTTCTTTTTATGAAATCACACGGGTTTTCCAAAGTAGAGCCTGTATCACACATTTTGTGTCCTTTAGAAAGAGATCCCTCCTTTAAACCAGTTCTGTTCACAGGAGACAGAGCATCGTCGTCAGGTGGCAGGAAGCTTTGGGGATTTTGTGCAGGATCAAGGGTGCAGAGCTTGAAAGTCCTGGCGATGGCTGCTATTGCCGTCTCTTTTTTTATTGGCATGGCTACTCAGTGGAACTGCTTTTCTGAACAAATGTTTGCAAGATGAGACTGTTTCCACTGCTTTTCATTCTCTGTTTTCTGAATCCCGTCAGCGAGGGCTTGCGTATCCTAGTTGGGGCAGAATGCTCGCCTGAATTAATCCTTGAAGCAATTCTTATTCAGCCAACTTTGAGACCTGTAGAGCAAGGTGGGTTTTGTGTGCTTTGACTTTTCATGACCTTTTGATTCAGGGGCTCTGTCAAGGTATTACAGCTACTCACCTGATGGAAAACAACCTCCTTTATGCTTCTTGCCTTGTGAACAGACACACACATGCAAAAGGCACATCCCTGCGTGCATTGTGAGTGGGGTATGATTGCTAAGGTCCACGTTTAATGACCTGCTTTCAGTTGTTTATAATTTTGCCAAACATCCGTTATCTGAATAAAACTCATCACCATGTGTCTGCCTCAGGCTGAACTTACACAGAAACTCTCAGCAGAGGCACCGTGGCTGTTTTGAGGGGAGGATAGAGAAAAACATGCTGCACTGCTCATGGCAGGCGACCCTTGAGACTTTTCTTAGCAGCTTTAGTACCCCTTCCCCCATTTGAAACTATGGCAGGAGAGTTATCTTTATGTCAAGGATAATTGTGCAAATCCCTAGAAAATCTGTTGAGCTGAAGTTTTTCGAAGTAATCTTTTTTCCAGATCAGTAGAGACTTCTGAAAGCTTGACAGCAAACATCTTCCAGGCTCTGGTTTTCACTGAGGGTTCTCCAGCCTTTCAGCTCTTACTCCTCCTGAACTGCACTTGCATGGAGACAGTGACTGAATTTGCTCTTCCCAGCTCCAGGGCAGACCCAGATGTTCTTGCAATACATCCCAGCTTCCCAATACCGGGGGAGGCCAGGCATGGAAACAAAAATGTTTCTGTCTCTCCTCTGCTTCCCACGGCTTTCTCTTCTTTGCTCCCAGTACACCTGTAGTATGAATGTGGGGAGGGGAATTGCTGGGCTAGACAGAGAGTCTGGTGAAAGAGGTAATTAAATTAGGTAGAGATAAGGGAAGAAAGTTAGAAAAAATGCTTCATCAAAGAGGTGAGCACTAGGAAGTAGAAGAGGAGCCAAGGAAAGGGGAGTAAAACTGGGACCAAGCAGGAGAGAAGGGAAGGGAGAGACACCTGGTGCATTGGTGCTACAAGGTGGGCAGAAAAAGCTCTGACAGCCACAGATGGAAAAGAGGTTCAGACCTTCATCAGACTCTCCTGCCACCAATGGAAAAGTGTGAAACCCTCTGGCCAGCTACGTGCCCTGTTTTTCAGTGCCAGTCTGCACTGGAAAAGTGACCTACTACTGGCTCTACTTTGTCGGTGTGAGTGACCATGACCAAAGACCATGCTTTCCCTCTGCTGGCTTTGGCAGATGGACTAATCTAACTAATCTATACGATACCATATGCTGAGATTGATTTTGTGTGGTGGGGAGGTTCTGTTTAGGTTTTTAAAAGATGGAGGAACCTTAATGTTAAACAAAACTTTCATTAGAAGATCATTACAGACACTGCAAAGTCAAGCAGTCAAAAGTTAGGAGATGTAGATTGACAGCAGAGATCTCTCATTGCTGTAAACACTTATTGTAACTGAGAGACATGTAGGAGCCTTAAATCCCTCAATAGTTATAACTTCTGGGGCATACAATACCTTTTCATACAATAGCTAAAAACAATGAAAAAATCGGTTCTGTCACCAGTCATATCCCACATTCCTTTCCTTTGTGTCTGCAAATGTTTATAGGATACAGTTGAAGAATGAATTTTAGCCTTTATTTCTCTTTTTCTAAAGGAGGGGCAGAAATTTTTGACATACAGAGCAGTGTGTAAAAGTTGGCCAGCTTTATCTGGAGATGAAGGTAACCCTATCAATCTTACTAGCTGCTTTAACATCTTTGAAGATGAGGATTGATTCCTCAGCCCTCAGAGCTTACCTGTGTGGAGGGGAAGGTGAAACAACAGAACAGGAACAGGCAACTTGGAAAAATATTACAGTTTACAACTCTCTAAAGAAGATCTGGTGTGTAAAGTGATTTACTTAACAGGAGAGTGTAAAATCTTGGAAAGGGAAAATGAAAGACTCACATTTGAGACATATTCTGCCTCCTCTGATACCCCAGCTCATACTGATTAGTCCCTGCAGAATTCAGTTTTACAGAGTCTATTTTATAGACATAAATGGCTAGACGGCTTCCCCAAAGTCATGTTGGGACACCAAGCAGAACCCCACATTTCTGCCCTGAGAAGGGGGTGATCTAAGCTGAGATACGGGAGCCACTCAAACCCAAGAGTATAAGGAGATGGAAGAGAGAGATGTCACTTTGTCTATCTCTAAGTAGCTGAGCCAGTCTGACTATAAGTTGTACCTTCTCCCAGGCTGACTCCCAGAAAGTATTCTCTTTCAGTGATTTTGATAGCTTCCCAAGGAGAGCTGCTGTGGTCAGCACCTGGTCTTAGAGAGGAACACTTGAGAGGACAGCAGTAAAACTGACTTTTGAAAGGGTTGAGAATTAATAAGAATCAACTTCTCAAACACTCATGATATTTTACATTCCTGACAAAAGAACTGGGACTGCCAAATACATTACTTAAGCCAGGCTAACCTTGCTCATAAATAAATAGGTAATTCTAAGGAAATAATCATAAACCTGTCTTTGGCCACACATCACTTTTGAACTTCGCTTCAACCACAGTAGAAGGACAAGATTACGGATGTGTCTCGGGACGAAAAAGAAATTTACTTCCATGTAAATAGATCTTTCTTATTTCCAGTATTTAGACAAACAGTTCAAAATGGATGGAGGCAATTTTCGTTCTAAAGGACATGGCTAGGAAGCGTAGGCACCAGGTTGTCAGTTCTCCACACTTCGCAACGAAAGGTGAGTCTGAAATACATTTCTGGAGGCTGTGTCCTGCCACTTATTTCAGACAGTAGAAAGAATGGTTTCATGGGCAGCCATGAGACAGAAACGAAGAAGAGCGAGGGCAACTACAGTTTATTCCCTGACTATTGCAAGATTTCCTGATGGGACTGGCAAGTGATATGGCCCTTAGTTTCTGTCTCAACTTCTTCAGGAGACCACCATTCATCAGTACTTGTAGAGCAGTTCAGATCATTAGAGGGTGAGGGCAGAACTGCCTCCTTACTGGGCTCAGTAGTTGTTCTGAGTCTACAGCAATTACAGCAGACAGTCTGGGAATTTGTATCTTTATTGAGGACCAAAACAGCGAAGTCTCAGAGCTTTTTTTTTTCATGCATTGTACACTTTTCTAGCTAACTAGGGCTGTGATTCATCTCACCTAGCTTATGAACCAAGCTAATCACTCTTCATAATCACTGGAGAGACCATAGGTACTTTTGGGGCCCTTGATTTATCATCTTTATTCACGATCTCCACCTCAGGCTGCTCAGCTGTTCCCTACCCTCTGTGGCCTCCATCAACTTGCTCAGATATGGATGCCTACAGTACAGATAAATTTCAGCCTCATTGCCTGATTTTCAGAAGAGCTAAACACCCGACTTGTTTAAATATCAGAGGCCTGTAAAGCAAGGTTGAGGTGTTTGGGTGTTGCTGGGTGTTTAGCCCACTTGTGGCATTAACTTCCCCAAGCCCTGTAACTTGACAAGATCATGAGATTGTGAGGGCTCGTGCAAAATGTCAGCTTGGTACTTCCAGGACAGTTTCTCCTCCATAGACACATTCCAGGCACGGGCATCCATTGAAACACCTGCAAAATGGATGGGAAATGCTCTACCCTCAGAACCTTGTCTTGGCAAACCCAGCTCCCAATTTTGCTCTTAGAAATGAAGGTTCATCTCCCCAGCGAGGCTGGGATCCAAAGCTCAACTGGGTTTTTGACCATCTTTTAGCCATTTCAAATCAAAGATGAGGTCTGCAAAAGACTGTCAGAAAGTTGAAAGCAGTTAGGGCTGAATGAGCCTCCTTCAGAGTAGCTGTGTTAATCCTATTATAAAGTTAAACTCATCCTCTCCAAAGCAGATGTGTTGTTCTGCCCCCATGGTGGTCAACGGAAGTTTTAGATACACTTCAACAGGGCCAGATTTCAGCTTTTGCTCTGTTTTAACCCCTTCCCACGCATTTTACTAATCTAGGTTCTCTTATTTAGCTCTGCTCAGGGGATTTGGGGAGAATCAGTGTCTAACAAACCGGTTTTCCTCTGTAAAGAGAAGGACACTAGCTACTTGCCCTGTGGATGTTCAGGAATTTTATTAAAATGTTTTACAACGGCCAGAAGATGGAAACATTAGAAGATTGATTTTTGGAGTTGTTTAGAAGCTACAGCTCTCCTAGCTTCCACTGGTGTTTTAAATACTCAGAACTTCTTGAATAAGGGCTGAAGGGCAATTAACATGCAGTGCCTCCCAGCACTGTAACCAAAATGTTCTCAAAGTTACTTTTTGGGGCAATGACTTCTATTCCTCATAATTTATATTGATTTTGACATTTGAAAAAAATTGCACAGGTGAGACAGCACTTAGCAGAAGTTATACAGGTCTCCAGCTTTCCTTGACTGTTTTGTAATCGCTTTTGTAGAAAAGTGTTTCTGTTTTCACCCTGTCTCACTTTTGTTATTGAAATGCTACAAGACCTCTTGCTCTCACTGCAGACTGTGCAGAGTACTTCAGCTCTCCAGATCTGAATTCTGCAGCCTGAGATCTCTCTTATTTCCCTAGTTTCTTTCTTGCTTGAGCAGTGGTTCATTGCCTGAGAACTAAGTTAATTAGCCTTTGATCTTTTCTTCTTCCCACACAAACCGGCTTCTCTGATTTCAAAAACTAGTTTTCCTTCTGGAGCTGATCTTAGGGGGCTACACAGAATGTGTGCAGATGTCCGCATGGGAGATGGGGAGAGCAAAGGGACCCTTAAGCCCTCAGATCAGGGCTGAGCTATGATCTTGCCCATCTCCCAAGTGTTGTGATGGTACCTACCTGATCAGCAGAAATTTTTCAGTACCCCTACACACACTCTGTGCTAGTTGTTCAAGATACTGATGATAGTTTCTGAATACTTACTAATGCCTCATTAAACCCTGACCTGTCTTTGCAGGTTCTGCCCCGGTCTATATTGAACGAGCTTAGTTGTCTTTCCTACAGATGTTCACAGCCAAGCCAGCTGGGGGAAGGATAGTTTCCTTCAACCCAGATCTGCAATGGTGCCTAAATCTCCCTGTTCCACACTGGAATTAAGTGCCTAAATGACCCTGTGCATCTGGAGTCCTGCCCAGAAGAATACTGGCTAAAGAAGGATGAGGGATGTGGGGAGCAGAGAGGGATGATCAGGGATGGGGAGCGCCTCTGGCAATGAGAAATAGTTGCAAACCATTTCCAGGCTTGGTGTGAGGCAGAGCAAGCAGGGCTGGAAGCACCTTTGGCTCAGCTCCTGCTGGAGAAGCTCCTGTAGGGGGGGTCCTGGATGGGCTCTAACACTGGCCCTACGGAGATATGGGGAAATAACCTCTCCCCACTGGGATGCACCAGTGACACCCAGTTCTTCTGCTTTTGACCTTTGCGAAACGTAAAGGCTTCTGAGACATGAAACTGCAACTGAGCATGTGTGAGGAGAGCTGTGTACAAGCCCTGAATTTATTGTCTGTATTATTTCATGATTGTTTGGCTTCAGTCTTAATACTCTCCTTAGAAAGATTCAGAAGACGGAGTGGAGCAGGAGAGCAACAGAGATACCACATAACTAATCAGGGCTCAGCCAGATCCCCAAAACAAGGAAGCAATGTTAGAAAGATGCTTCCGCACTCCTTCCTGAGTCATTTTGATGAGATTTTTGCCCAAAGAAGGGGTGTTGGAATGAAGGCCCATGGTGATATTGCCTGACCTTGAAACTTGCATCACATAGCAACTGAGCAAGAATATGGAAGAGAAGAAAAAGCTGCTAATAGGATCTTCAGGAGAAAAACCCACAAGCCTAAGACAGAAATATTGCATTCAATCAACACAGCCTGTGAGCCAAATTCTGGTGCAAGGAGTTCTGTTAGCTTTGATGGGCTTATTCTCAAGAGACAGGGGAAAAGTGTACAAGCCCAAGTGCATGTCAGTTTGCAGGAGTTCACTGTATGATACAGATAATTACAATTGCCCTTATGCCCAGCCACTTACCTGTAATTAATTCATAAAATAATTATCAGAAGAGTGCTGCTCTAATTAGATTTCACATTGAACTTCAATAGAGAATTCTGCTGCTGTTAAATGCTGAGAACTAAAAATAATCAATACGAAATAAAGGCTGCCATAAATACTGATGGGACTGATTCACCCTACATAAGGGAAAGACAGGAAATAGAGTAAAAGGAACTGGTTCAGCATTGAGGGAAAATTGATTGAACATGAGGTGGTGAAGGAGTGTGCTGAAGATGCCTCCTCCTTCCCTTCATGTGGGATGAAATTTCCTCTGTTTGGGCTTTACGTGGTGTGTGCTGTCAAGTGGTCCAATTTTCAGCTCATAATCTGAACACTGACTGCTTACAGATTGAGCACGGGGAGATACTTGTGTTTTGTTTAAGAGTAAAGGGAAGGAAAAAAAAAAGCCAAGAAAAAATCGGGATCAATTTTTTGCCTAGGAGGATTTATGTGTAGCACCAGGACAGTGAGCCACAGAAAGGGCAGGTTTCCATTTTGCCGAGAATTGGGATAGATTTTAAAGGATTTACAGTATCGACTTTCATAAATATTCTTTCCAATATATTCATATCACTGCTATCTTGGTTTATTGGACTTCACTTTCGCCCTCCTGACATTGCTTTACCTTTTCCATCTAGTTTGACTTATTTTACTAGTGATGTGTTGTCTGTCTCTGTTTATCAGTTTGTATTTACATGTGGAGCTAAGTGAGCCCTGCAAGATAAAATTAAAGTTCAGCAAATTGCCTTTGAAAGGTGTTCACATTGCTTGTACTGGGTGCCTGCGTGTGCAAAGCCCATGGTCCTATGGCTCCTTCGGGGTATGTGGGCATCTCACTCATGAGCCCAAATGTTTTCCTCTACTCCTCCTTCCCACTGCCTCTGTCACCCCTCTGGCACAGGGCATGCAAGGAAACCACATTGCACCATGCGCATACACATCACACACTGGCCAGAGCTCTGGTGTCGAAGGACAGGATTTTCCAAAGAAATATCTCCTATGGCTTCAGGAGGCATCCACGTGCCATGTCGTACTCTTCAATAAAGACACCACAGCCATCAGACCTCCCTTGTACCAGTGATAGAAAGCATAAGGCATGTCTGGGGTTTCCACATAACATTCCTGCACTGGGAAAGGGGTCTGAAATGAATGAAATATGTCTTTTTATCCTGAAGTTGCAGAATATCACAAGACTCTTCCACAGCTCATCAGTCAGGCGTTGATTTGGTTAAGTGTCTTCCGCTTCTCCTGGGTCATTTGTGAACATGCAAACAACACAGACCTTAATAGAGATCCTTAACGTAGGAGCCCATTTTTTCTCACTCTCTAATGTGAAAACAAACTGTTCATTCCTACCCTATTGCTTAATTAATTAAGCAATTCCTAGTTAATTGCTTCAGTAATTAATCTGGAGTAGGACTATCCTTCTTATCCCATGAGAACTTAGTTTCCTTAACAGTCTTTGGTGAGACATTTAAGCTTTTGAAACTCCAGCTTCTTTGCACAGACAAAACCTTATTTATCTTCATGCCCATTGGCTCATTGCAAACAATCCTAAGAGATTTGTAAGACATCATTTCTTTTTTACAAAAATCCCATTAATTCTTCACAATATATCAGGTTTTCATATCAGTATTTTCTAATTCTTTTCTTTATTGTATCTTATACCTTTTTGTCTGGTGCAAAAGACAGAATCACTAATCTCTAGATCCTTACACCACTCCTAAAGCTCTTTCAAAGAGTAGCATTATATTTGCCAGTGAGATTGTATTTATTGCCCTGCATTTCTCAGATAGGAAGGCTCAGTTAAACAATACTTAGTGATTCCTCAATTTCATATTTGAGTACTATTCGAACACTTGAATTAATATCATCTGTCTCTAGCAATTTCGGCCTATTTAATCTATTAATTCACTCCTAAATCTCCTCTATAGGCACTTCATTTTTAGACACTTTTTCCAACTCTGCAGCTGTAAAGCATGGTTTGGGTGTAGGAATCTTCCAAATCTGTAGTGAACCGTGAAGCAATAATTTAATTTCACTTTTTTGTAAAATAGCTAGTACTTCACTCTGTAGTTAATGGTAGTTTATGAATGTAATAAAAGGTAGCAATATTTCAAAGTATTTTCTCAGCTTTTTTTACCTGTAATAAAATGTTGAAATAAAATTCATAAAATATCGCAACAAGCCTTTGTAAATAAATCCTTCCAAAAACCATTAGAAGGCACTATCGAAGGAACAGAACTGCACACTAATTTTTGAATTATACGTATGTGACAAATTATAGCAAATCGACTATCTTCTGGAAGAAGTACTGACTTAATTCCCCATTGGTTTGGACCTGCTGCCTCCTACCCCCTGGGGATATCTCCTCCCTTCAAGGAACTCTTGCTCTAATCATCCCTAAGCATGAAAGCCTCCCCTGGGGATATCTCCTCCCTTCAAAGAACTCTGTTGCTCTAATCATCCCTAAGCATGAAAGCCTGGAGCTCATTATCCCTGTCCATGTATCGTGTGGTGAGGGTGACCTGCTGCTTTCTGCCAGCCTGTACTCAAATGAAACTCTCAGGGGGATGTTTTTTGGCAATTGCTGTTAAAGGGAAGGTGGGTTTGAGGAACATCAGCTTCCCATGAGTTGCACCCAGGAGAACTGCAGCTGTGTTTTTGATGCTGTGGTATCCAGACCTTAAAATGACATGCGCCCATCTATGCAAAATGCAAATCCAGCCTTAGAGGGTGGGTGCCCTGGGGCTGTGCTCCCCCTCCCCGGGATGTCTCTTTCCCCACAGCATCCGTGGGAGCTGTTCCTGGGTGAAGCCTGTAGGAAGCAAGGGCTCCACCTGCCCGCAGGTAGATGTCTGCAGGCGGGGTGTCTAACGGGAGCCAGCCCTCCCCAGCTCCCTTCAGAGGCAGGTGTGTTCATCTGAACACCGCCTGAAGCGAGCCAGACGGCTGATAACTCAAAAAGCTCTGTAGACTATCAAGGGAGCTCAGGCTAAACTGCTCCAAGGGGCTCACCTACCTTGGGTCCCCTCTGCCTGTCTGCGAGTCCTCTGGGAGCAGCATGAGCAGCATGGGGACCTTGGGGACCCCCACGCTCCCTGTCTATATTTTTTCAGCCTGGTTTTCCCCCGTTCCCTGCCAGAGCAGAGACCAAGAGCGGAGGGGAGCACAGAGGAGAATTTCCCTGCATTTCCCAATTCCCTGCCCTCGCTGCCTCTCGCCCTGTGGCGGAGGCTGCCCTTGCTCAGCACTGATACCATATGCCTGGGGGCGGAGCAGGTTGTCCCCAGGCAGCCGGCCAGGAGAACAGATGGCCGTGCGAAGGCACTAAAGACTGTGAATCAACCCTGGATGTGGAGGGCACGAGTCAAACAAGAACATTTAAAGGTCTGCCCAGCCTGCACTCAGCCATCTGTGTTAATGGAGAAGAGACACCATTTGGAAGTAGTACTGGGGATTAAGTAATTCTTAATGGTGTCGTTATATGAGTCCCAGTTAAAGGGCTGCTCCTTGGATCTGAGAAGCTAAACGTGTCCCATCCTGCGCTGCTTGGAAAGAAGAGGCTCTCCTGTTCCCGAAACAGTAGTCCGTAAGGGAAACAGCTTTTATTTCAGCATAGCTGTCTGTTTGTTTTCTTTTAAAAGCAATCATATCAAACCAGAGTAAATCACTCTGAAGAATCCACGATGCATCAAAGTGCTGTGCCGTGCTTGGTGCTGCTCCAGACACAGGACAGCACGTCCTCCCTTGGCAGGAGCAGTCTGAGGCACCGAAATACCCTCTGAAGTTAAAAAATCTGTGCAATGAGGCCAGCAACGCCTCCTGTTAAAATTGCAGGTGACTCTTCATATCTAAACAAGAAGCAGTGAGCGTCTGGGAAGTGATGAGCAAGTTTTCGCCTCTCGGCTGTGCTTTTTGGCCACCAGGTCAGGAAGGTGCTAAAATCTGCTGCAGAGGATGTTTACTTCACAGACAGGATAAGTCTCTGACCACTCAGATGAGAAATGAGTCCTCCTTGCTTAATAAGTTTTGCATGCGTGCTCTTTCCAGTTTTGATTAAATTTTCTTTTAAATTTGTTGTTTAGAGTGGGGAAATCTCTTTAGGTTTCCTTTGAGCAAAGAAAGCTATTTCCCATTTAATAGGGGTTTTATTATTATCCTAATCCTAACTCTGCACTAGTCATGCCCTGACTGCTTTAAGGAAATAAAACAACAAATATTTCACTATATATTTTCTGTTGTTTTCTTGGACTCATTTTTGGAGCCAATATTTTAGCATTTACAAGAGATGATAAATAAATTTTTTTTAATATGCGCAGTCAAAAGTAACACTCACTGTAATTAAAGTTTCAGAAGAGTTTCCATAATAAAGCTGCCTAATTCCCAAATATAAAGCAACAGATTCTGTTTGGACTCCTTCACTAACATTGTTCACTGATGAATAATATTCGTTTATAGATCTCATGGGAACAGCATTTTAAAATGGCTGAGGAAGATGTTTAAAGGGATGAAAAGAATCGCTTATAGAGTGTTAGAAACTCTGGTACATAAACACATCATTAACTGTCTGGAGACAATTATTACAATTTTACTGCCGGACAGGTGGCACAGAGGAGTGACAAAGGTCCTGGCTGGGCTTCTGCTGTGATACAGCCTTTCCATGTGTCCTTATCACCGTCACTTGGAGATGAGCTCCATGACGTGCTGAGGCACCTGATGGCTGCTGCTCTGAAGCAGTGGTCAGTGCCTGTACATGGCTGCAGGTGTGGGCATTTGCTTCTCGGGGACACATTCCTGTGGTGCTGCTCCATCCGTGGTCCCTTCACTAGTTTGGTAGCTGGTGGATGGTTTCCTAGCTGCAAAGCAGGTCATCAGCCCGGTTAAACCTCTGGAGGTGCCCACACTTGGTAGTAAGGCTTCTTGTTTCTGAATTATTTTTTTATGCAGGAAAGCAAATGTCTCCATCAAGGCATAGAGATATTCCCTATGCCTACCCAAACGGAGGGATAAAAGTGAAATACTTCTCAGCTCCAAGAGCACCTCTGAAAAATGCAGTGCCTGGCACAGGCTGGTGCTCACCACCCCGGTGATGGGCTGAGTTGTCCACAGGACTCTTTTATTGCCGTGTACCAGGCAGCTCAGCATCCACACCTGCCTGGGCAGGGAGGTAGAAAATCAAAAAGCAAGCAAGAAGCAGACCCTTTTTTCCTTCCAGCATAGCCATGCTGGTGTTGATGGCTCTGGGCAGCAGCACCTATATGTGAGCGCGGTAGACCTGAAATCCCCTGTCTCCCATGGACTTTGAAGTTGTGCATTGGGGAGGAAGGCTAAAAGCACAAAATGAACAAACAGTGCAAAATTAAGTGTCTCTAATTTAAATAGAAGCTGCCCTGAGGGTTGCCCCAGGCCATGGAGCAGGCAATGACTGAGACTTGATAACGCCGGGGACTTCTGTTTGATCCATGCCATGTTTTTCTCCTCATTTTGGCTCTCCAAGCAGCACCAGGTGGTTTCGTGCTGCTCAGTCTTGGCCTTGGACACAGGAAAGGAGCAATGATGGCTTCGGGCCTTGGCCGAGAGGGGCGAGCACCTTTTGCAGGATGCTGGCTCTCGCAAGCCCCTCCAAGCTGCGCAACCTTCACAGGGTTGTCCAAAGGCGGCCAGCCTGTGGCTGGGACAGACCTTTAAAGATTGTCATGCAGCAAGTGTAGAGCTAAAGCCCGCAGTATATTTGTATTCTGCTGGGAGAAAGTAAATCAGGGAATGAATGCAAAGATTTTTTTTCACTGGCACTTTTTTTCTTGCCATTTTGCAGCAATGTGATATGAAGGAGGGGCACGGGGCTAATGAATTTCGACCTGTTTAGTCATAAAGATTTATACCTGTGGCTTAGAGCTAATATTGACCAATCAAATGGCTCCCCAAATCCTGCCCATTTTATAAAAGTTAATCATACCCTCATGGCAACCCAGGTACAAAATAAATTTTGATTTACAACCGTACTAAAATGATCGGTATTTTATGCTGATCATTAACAGTATTTCACACTGGAGAGTTGTTATATTAGAAAACAGTAAAATGGTGTGTATCACATAGCGATACTATATTTGGGCACCACACAGAATACCAAGGGCTTATTGAATTTGTGTCTGACGGGGACATTTGTTAAAAACATGACCGTTGCAAGTGGGAAGAATGTGTATTATTTTCAGAAATTTATTCTGCTAACGTGCAGTTGGTGCTAGTGTAACCTTTCTGACTTTGGTGCCACAAGTGATGCTGATCCATGTATCATGACTCTGCAGTGACCATGTAGAGGGCTGAATATAGAGATTTGATTCCTCTTTGGCCCATGGAACTTGCAGAGGATATTGGTGTGGATAGGCTTAGATGTAATTTTATTCTTGCAGCAGAGCTAAGGTTGTAAAAATATATAATTGATAGCTTTTTTTTTTATTCACCTTGTTTCAAAAATTGTTTCCTGTGCTGGGGTTTAAAAACAAACAAGATTAACATTGGGAATATCTCCAGTAGGTTTGTTGATATGGCCTCTGGCTTAATAAACAAGACACAAGCACACAGTCCAATTGCCCCAGAGAAGAAATGTGATACTCATAATCCTGACACCTGAGAGTTCAAAGAAGAGTTGCTTCCTAAAATATACATGTGCATGCATGTGTGCTTGTGCAACGCCCAGATCCTGGGGAGTTCTGATGGGATATTCAGAGAAGAAATCTGATGGTGCATAGTCCAGCAAAACCATTGCTGAATCACCCTCCAGAAGCAACTGCAGATAACTGCACCACTACCACTGCAGAAGCCTAATTGCCCTTTCCTTACAGTGATTTTAAAATAATGCATTAAAGAGTGCAGGAGAGTGGGATTGAACAAAAAGTCAGGAGGGCACCTTGTAGGCAGTGTGATTTTCCTGCCATGTTGTTGTCTTGATAAGTAACGTCTGAAAGCTTCAACATTTTCAACGCTTTATGCACAGGAAGAAAGCAGCTGGCTTTTAAGAGGTGGCCACTTATGGAGGTGCCTGAATGAAAACTGAGATTTTAGCAGTCTCCTTGCAACTGCTTGTATGCTGACCCCTCTGGAAACACCACCTGGGGTGTGCCTATTTTGTGCTATTTTTTTAGGCGTCTGAAATTTCATCTGAGCCGGTACCTTTCGTGTGGTTCACCGCAGAAAGGGGAGGTGTGACTGAAGCACTGCATCTCAGCTCACTATATATTTTATATTGCTAGGTACAAGATAGCTGCTGTTAAAAGACAGGACTTTTGCATACAGCTTTCACTCACTGTTATCGTAAGAATTGCATTGACTTCCTGAAGCATTCTCAGACGCAGGAATTGTCAGTGCAGCAGGTCACAAATAAGGTTCGTTTCTATTAAGCATAATAGAAGCTAGGAGCATGTGAGCTCCTAGGAACCAGAAATGAATCAAGAACTCTCCTTCCGGCTCACTCCTCTCCCCCACTGTATGTGCAATTGCATAAGCGCTGAAAAAGAAGGCAATTTCAGTCTGTAAATCCAAATAAATTTTAGGCCAGAGCCACTAAAATAAGTCAATCTGTGGCAAGTCAAGTTATCCAGACTAGGGGAAAAAAATCCAAATAATGCAGAAAACCCCAGACACAATCCAAACGTTCAAAGCAATATGGATCTGCTCAGATGGTGGCAATTATGTTCATGGATGAACCAGGGTCAAACTCTCCAGGCTTCCAAATGCCTATCTTTAACCTTCTTATTTGCTTATCACTCCTATGTTTCAGGATTTGCTCCATCACATTGCCTTGAGCTTTGCTTCTCCCATCGTGTTCAGAGCCTAAGTCACGTATTTTCACCTATCTTTTTTTCAACAGCTACTTGGGAGGGAAACAAAAAATAGAAAATCTACCGATTATTTGGCTGATCATTTGACAGAGCTGGCATAAAGGGAGGACATGGGCATCTGAATGCATTATTTGTCTTGTTTTAATCATAATTATTATTGGGTTCGAATTCCTTGGATGGAAGGAAAGAAAAGCACTCGAATAAATGGTGAAAAGCTTGGAAACCAAGAGAGTTGACAAAGCACTTTAACTGCCTGCCGCTCCCTGAATGGCAGCTGATAATGAGCTCACAAACTTGTGACTTGCGAGAGCTCATCCGTGAAGGGGGAATGTAAAAATTGCTTTTATGAGTTTTAAAACTCTCACAACTTTATTAAGCTCCCCTTTTCACTAGTAAAATAAGTGTAATTGCCCTTCATGGCCGAGGAATTATGTTTATTCTGAAGTGATTCATTTTTGTCTCCTGC
>NW_009209751.1:48458-89245 GCF_000690835.1 Fulmarus glacialis
TTCGTGTGCATCTATCAGCTGTTAGCATGGCAATGAAAAGAGGGGAGGAGAAGGCTGTCAGCAAAGCCCAGGCAAACCACTGGTGCTTAATTCCTTGTTTCCACTTGATGGGTTTATACTGTGCCAGTTTTTCCAGTGGCACGACGAGAGTAAGCTCTCCTGTTCCCTTTGACAGTCAGTGAAAGCTGGGAGCCTCATAAACATTTCACCATGACAAGCTCTGTAATTAAAAATAATTATAATAATGAGTATTCAGCAGCAACCAGTCTTCAACCTATTTATGAATGTTTGGTTTTTAGAAATAGTATCTTGTGACAGTCACAGCCAGAGTCCTTGCTATGCTAGCTGGACGCTCAGAAGGTTTGGTCATTGTGCAGTCATCCTGGAAGGTTTAGGTATGTGATGACATACGTGCATGTTGTGTAGTACAGGATCTCCCAGAAATCATGTTGACTGAAGGACTGCTGCATCCCACTGCTTTGGAAGAGTTTCTCAGATCTCAGAATCTGCTTGCCAATGTTAAGCCAGACTTCATGAAATGAAGCTTGAAGGCCTCTCCTTCCTCTTCCTGAAGGTGGTCTTCAAGGAAGGAAAGCAAATATTGGACCAACAACTCTAACTTGAACACTGTTCTCATGATTAAGATGGCATTTCTCATTAATAGGAGTTTGTTTCTGCACTTTTAATGTTAGCTACCAACATTTGGAAGTTTTTACTCTGTTAGAGTCAAGATCTTATAATAAATTAGGCTGACAATGCGAAAAGACAGGACCTGTCTGCAGAAAGACCTAGAAACTCCATCATGGACCAAAGCGCCTTTTTGCTGATTCCTGGGAAAACACTTGGAAGAGGAAGTTGTTGCCATTCCTAAATTTGTGCAGTAGTTCGTTGGAGACTTTGGCATCTAGAGATAGCACAGCACAACACAGAATAGCTCTGAGAAAGCTGAAATTCAGAACTGAAAAGCAGAAATGAAATGGGAAGCTTTATTCCAGGGTAAGAAAATGAATAGACAGAAGGTGGAGAGCAAAACAGTGGAGCAAAGGGAGCATTTATTAAGAACCTGGCAGCCAAAAATGGGGATATTTTATGATTGCAGTGTCACTGTCTCCTGGTTGCTTGGCTCCCTTTCTAGCTAACCAGCTTGTTTTGTCCCAGAGATTTAATTTCCCGTACACACAGTTTATCTCATCACTTTCACTTTTTATTAGTGGTGATGGAAAAGCCCAGCAGTTCTTTTTCTTTTTGCATTTTGGCAAGATTCAATAATCTCGTCAGCAAATTAACAGGCTGGTCATTGGCTGAACCATCGTTTTTTAAGTGAGCCTAGCTCTTGGAGCAAGACAGATTTAAAGTCATAGATTTCAAGTTTAGCGCAAAATACTTTTGTTTTGGCAGCAGCAGTGATTGTGGAGAGGCAGGGAAGTTTTGATTCACCGGTTGTAAGGACCGTATGTAGCTATAACATTGTAATCTAGTTACTTACTCCAGCAGAAGTTACAACTGAGCAAAGGGCACTCGCTGACCAAGGTCTGTCATAGAAATGGGTACAGCTCATCGGTTCTTGCAAGCAACTGTTTCCAGAATGTCAGGCTGGTCCCTAGCTCCCATCAGTTAAAAAGATTCAGAGGTTTTCCAATTTCTCCTACAATTTTTTACAGCTATGCTGTTTCTAGCATCCTGAAAATGAGCATGACGTTTCCCCTCCCCATAGTCCTACACCGCGAGGCAAGACCAAGGTTTTATAAGATGTGCCTGAGATAGGGATTTGTTCCTGCTTTCATTCCCAGGGGTTTCTTTAGGAATTTCATGGACTCATGGTGGTGTGACCCCTCTCTTCAGAACCAGCCCAAAAAGAAAAGCAGCCAGTTTAGTACTCTCAGACTCAGCCAAGATGTCCAAGTGCTTTCTCAGCTTCTCTCTTATAAACGAGTAGTGTAAGCTCCACCTAAGCTAATATTACACTTCTGCAGTCTACGAGTGAGTGAGTCTGCCAAGGTGTTTTCTTCAGTTCATGGAGAGAAACAAACATTTTAAAGTCATGATTGTAGACATCTTTAGGATGAGATGAAATGCATCTTAACTTCTCTGAAAATTCCCTGGCTGAGTTTCCAACGGCCACACAGGGAGCCCAGGGTAACTACCAGCTCCCATGCAGAAGTCTACATTTTGTGTGTCTAAATTCTGTTAGATTAATTCCACAGTAATGATCACAGTGAGTCGATATGCCAGTCAACAAGGAGCCCTCAAATTAAGTCTTTCGATTGCCCTTCTGTCCTTCATAATGCGTGGTGAAAAGAATTTAATTTTATTTTAATGTTGTGATTTTAACCCGGAAATTCAGATGAGTCCTGACCTATTAATACAGTTGTAACCATGCAAACAGCAATGCTGTTTGCAACATTAATCAAGAAACTGGAATTTTGCTTTAAATTACATTTCCTTTCTGCTTCTTTAGAGTGCTTATTCTGCACTGTAAGGCAAAATGTGTTAGATTAACTGCATTAAGAAAAGAAAATGGAGATTTGTATTTGCAGGATCTATGAAAATACCATCTCACCCTTGATGTTACAGTCTAATGGGGTTTGAATAATGTACTGGTATCTAACCTCTGTAAACAGATTGAATCTAAATTATTTGTATGAAGGATTCAAGGACATCACTTTCGTCCTTGCTGCTATTCCCTCTTGACCAGACAACTGGTCTACAGCTGGTTAAGAAAAGATTCCTACTTTTGAGATTGATGCAGAAATCATTTCCTGGAGGAGGACACAATATTACAAGCAAAACTCTGAGCTGATAGAGAAGAATTTGCAACAGCAAAGCACTGCGTCTCGCAAACTCATGATGAATTTTCCTAAATACTGTATGACATATCTGGCTCCTTGATTAGGTAATTTTCTATAGTAGAAATTAGTTTTACGGATTTAGATATGAATGAGTCTCACTTACCTTCCATCACCTAACTGTTGCATCAACAGTGTGTGTGATAAAAACTGATTTATTGGAATTTTTGCAAACGGTAACGCTCCCATGGGGAATCAAAACTCTTGAACAGTGTCTGGTTGCTGCCTGGATGGTGACGGGAGCCTGAGTTGCAAGCAGCCTTGCAAGAGCATCTCCATCTGGATTATGTGAGAATCCCCACAGTGCCATTCTTGCATCCAGCTCCTACATGACCACTACAGCAAATGCATGATCCATAGTTATTGGTTATCTTAAACTACAGACAAACATCTCCTGTCTTAGTAAAAAAGTACAACAGTACAGAATAACAAAAATCTGTCCTTTGTGACCCTTTCTGTATCTGCAAGAGAAGTTTCTACTGTCTATTTTCTTATCTATGTACAATTTGATCAATTTTGCAGTGAGAACTACATCAGAGAGTCCAGATTCTCCATCCAGGGTATTAATCAACATGTCAAAATGTACAAATTGCTCTGAAACATAAAAATGGGTCTAGGCACAGCAGGCACTGCCTGGGGAAGTCTTCAGGACACTCCAAAATTCCCACCTGGAGAGCTCCTACACTGCATAGTAAAATGCTTTGTGTGAAAGATGGCAAGGAGTGCAGTCAGTACCCTTGCTTCACGTGAGTCCATTGCTTGAACTTCAACCACTGTCTCATCTGTGCAGCTGGGGAGTCCCTGACCACGCAAGGAATTCATAACATAAGTGCATGGGGTGCGCGCACCGGCGCAGCCCTGATTCCCTGCTGCACCACAGCTATCGCTACAGGACAAATTGATTGACTTTCATAGCTCTCACTCAAATGTAGGTGTCTGCCCAGGCCTCCTGACCCGTGAACAAACCAAAATAGTCCACTGGGATCCAAGCCACTATTTAGTAGTGCCGCTTCTTTCCAATGACTAGGTAGTAAGCTTGCTTCCAGCTTTGGTGCTCTGAGTGGATACTAAAACTAGACTGGGTAAATCCAGGTTTCAGTTCCCTCATCGCCTGTGAATGATCTCTCCCCACTTAGCACAGCAGCTCCTGCAGAAGCAGACACACAGTAGCTATCAGGTACATCATGGTAAGGTATTCTGCCAGCTTGCAAACTCTTTGTAGCTCCCATTCCCATGCTGGAGGTGACACAGTTGAACCAAAACATACCCTGTAATAAAAAGAATTGAAGCCGGGGTAGAAATTATGTCTGCTTAACATTCAGTAGCATCTTGAATCAGCCACAAACATTAAATAGTTACACAGAAAATCCTCCCATACCCCCAGGAGTTTCCAAGCAGGAGTGAAAGATCATCTCTGGAGCCAGCTTTCCTTCTGCTTCTGGTAATTCTGGCAAATGCAAGGGCAAAAGATGGCAGATAGTCCATGCAGAGACTGTATGGACCTTTTCACAGCTGACAAGATAGCCAGAAGGGCCAGGAAGAAAGTCAATCAGTCCTGCAGGTTCGTGCAGAGTCATGTCCCACTCCAGGTGGAGCAAACCATGGCATCTGGGTAAATGGAGGAACTCGTGATTCTTGACTGCACTGAACAGCCCAAGGTGTGTGTCTCTTGTCCCCTCTACATAAATCTGGGCTAATGACACATTGTTGTATTGCTGCTTTCTGCGGGCTCCAGGCACTGAGCTACAAATTTCAAAGCCCAGAGATTTGGTAACAGCATCGGGTAGATGTCGTTAATTTTGCAAAGCCAGTCTCAAAGATCATTGTGACATTCTAGATAGAGTATTTCTTCTTCACCTTATGTGTGCACAATGCTTTAGAGAGAAAGGAGACTGTTCCAAATAGAGATATAGCCAGACAACTCTAATCAAGGAGTAACACAAGCAGGAAGAAGCAAACGATAAGTTTACCACTCACTAAACCTTTCTTTCTTTTGATTTAGCTCTTCCTGTTTGCTCTGTCTTTCCAACTTCTTTACTTCCACATTTGAAGTTTTTGCACATCACTACCAGGCTGGACTGTTCATACTAACAGTTTATTGGCATTATTGGTTCACAGTATTAAAAGCTCCCTTAGACTATGAAATTTTAATAAAGTGAAATATATTCATTCTTTTTTTTTTGTGAAAAAGCAAAAAATTGATCAGGAATGTCTGATAATCAATTTCCACTGGTAAGCACACAAAATAATTATTCATCCAGGCCCCGCTGTTTAATTTGCCTCCTCTGCTCATGCATCTTATAGACAATCCATCAGCATTTCCCTGCTTCCACCAGAAGTAAAATGATATCTTAACAACACAGCTTTCAGATAGAGATTGTTCAAGTATTATGTGCAAAGTATATCATCAAAGCAATCCCCTCCTGAAAAATGTTCTTCAAAATCTTTAGCAAAGTCCACAAAATAAAGATTTGTCAGGCTGAGAGCATTTCATTACAAATGGAAGTTTAAAAATAACAGCATCATTCAAACTAAGTAGTGGCTGTTTGAAACAATGTCATGGTCCCTTTTGTAATGGCTGTTTAAGATTTAGGGGTGGCACCAACAAACAGAGGTCAACAATGCCTCTGACCCGACCTCGAGTCAGTTTGCTACTGCCTTGGGAATCCCTCTTCAGAAAACAAACTGAAACAAGTTGATAGAAATAACACGGTTATTATTGACCACAAGTTGATAGTAGCAGCATGTTAATTATCAAACCTTCGGACTAGGTTTGTGTCAGAACTGGTGGTCTCAGTAAGAAGAGTCAGGCATTGTATAACAGACAGAAGCATGGTCCTGTCCCCAGGGACCTCCCACATGTGGCACAAGTCTGCAGACTGATTCTGACCAAATGCGGGTGTCTGGAGTGGAGTAGAGACCATGACATCCATTATAGTCATTGGTGAAATAGGTGCTTTTACAGCGTGAGTCATCTAAAAGGTCTAACTGAGATTAGGTGAGTTACATCCTGACAATGTCCGTCCGTCCCCATTGACTGTAAGGGTGACTGGCTCAGATGGAATCTTTTACCCTGCAGGCATCCCAAGTTAAGCAAGGTGATCCCACGCCAGAGACCAGCCCAAGGGAGTCAGTGAGATGAATGCAGGTCTCATCGGCTGCGATCCCAGCACGGCAGAGACAGAGATGATCAATTCCCTTGTTCACAATTGGAATAGATCCTAAAGAAAGCAGTGGTTGTCGTTAAAAAGAATTGCTATCTCTGCCATGCTGTCCTGGGAGATTAAGATATTTCCTGAATGGCCTACGGTAGATGCTCAGGGTGATGAGGGAGAATCAGTTCTCAAAATTGGCGCCCAGCCAGCAGTGCTGGTTCAGGCTTTCCTTGGCTGTAGGTGAAAAGCCCACCACCACACTCAGCAGTGCCCCTGGGGCAAACTCCTGGAGGGGATACCAGCCTCAGAGCTATGGGTGGCACCTCCACCAAAAACATCTAGGTGCCACGTTTAGTTGAAAATACATGCTGCTGTACATCAACCATCTTGGTCAGAGAAAGGGATGTGTGTGGCTCCTCACTTGCTTTTCTCCAGGAGCAATGCAACAATTACTCAAATCACACTTTTAGAGTGCCTGCCCTCCAGGAGCACTTCTAAGCTATGAAAATAGACTAGAGAGAGAAAGCTGTGGAAAGTGTCTCAAACTAATAAATTAGAGAAGGAGTAGGGTGTTTGGCTTTGGGCGTGCTGGGCTGCATATTCAAGATTGATTGCTCAGTGGAGCTCCATGTTGGGAAGCTTTCTCATTTCCCTTCTGGCAAACATTAACTTCTCTTGCTTTCCTGTTACATTCACTAATCCTAGAGGGAAATATTTTGCTGACTACAACAGTATTTTTGATGCTAAATTATTCCACTCATGTGCGAGTCTGGGCCTGTGAGGTGCTCAGTCTCTGCTCTCTCCAGAAATGAGTTGGGATGCAGAAAAGCTGACGGTTTGCAAGAGGATCGTAAGATCTTCCAGGTTCATGCTCATTGCAAACAATACAAGGAAAATGTAGCATCCAGTTGGCAAACCTGCTAAGTAAATATCAATGCTCATAAGAAAAGCAGAGATGGACAACATGATGGCTGTGATATAGCTGTTCTCATCTGCAAGAATAATTAGGAACCAAATACATTATTTAACAACTACTAGATGAGCTTGTAAATGTTGCACATGCTGGGCTAAGAAAGGAATCTATAATTTTACAAGGACACCCTGCTCTTCAGGTAGCACTGGTAGCTCTAGAAATATGTCTTGTTAGAGGTATCTTTTAACAGCTTTTTTCATAGCCCTCCACCAGAGAGAAAACTGTTGCATTTCTTGTCCTGTAGCAGACAGTGTCCTCTGTCTGCTCTCTAGGCATGGTCAAGCTCGTCAGACCAGTGGTGTCAAGTTAAAGATGGATTAAGATACTATGAGACTGCTAGAACTGGTAGTAAAGCAGAGTAGAATTTCTCTAATCAAATCTGAAGCCTATCATTTCTTCATAGGGAAAAGAAGAGTGATTCAGGACCTGGCCTGAGCACCCTGCTTTACGAGTTACTTTCTGCGTGGGAAAATCATTAAGAAATGAACTTTCTAAGACAATCATAAACTTGAACTTACAGAGAAGGCTCTGAATGGGATTTTCAGATGTTTGTTTGCACCTAGCCAAAGTGGAAGTAAGTGGAAGTAAGGCATGGACTTGTCTGTGTCCAGCCAGCTTCAAAAATGTTGTGGATAAATAGGAAAAATGACTTGATACAATTCTTTTTTGTTCTCTAAATATTTTACTTTAAAATGTAAAACTTGGGGGAAAAAAAGATTGAAAGCTAGGATGACCAGGGTAAAATAAAATGTCTTGTTGAAACTTTGTTTTAAAGGTTGGGTTTTTTAACAACTTCTGGACATTCCTTTTTAAGTTTGATCCATGTTTGAAGAAAAATTCAGTTTTGCCAAACCAGTAGTTGAGGCAAACCAAGTGGTCTAGCTTCCTAAAATGTATGCATTGCTTTTCACTTCACCGATGAACACACAGGGTTTGCCAAGGATAAGTGAACAGAGGACTCTGATGTTCAGACAGAAAAAAATGAATTCCCTCCACATACACCCCTGGGTGCCACTGAGAAAGACAGCAAAGTGCTGCCAAGGACTTTTGAGCATTGCTGGTTTTGGAAGACTATAGGCAGCAGCTGCAAGCTTCCTAAATTATGTATGGGCACTACACGAACCACTGGCTTCCTACTCATAGCAGACAAGACCTTCAGAGGTCAGCTCTGCTCAGAATCATCAACATATCATTGTCTAAAGGTGTCTGCACAGCTTCTTCATAAGGACCTGCAAAGGTGGAGATGCTGGGCCCTCCTAGTGCTTCAGTAACCCTAAAAGGTTTTTCCTAATGCCTAACAAGTGTCTGCTGCAGTCTAACATTGTTTCTTTCCTTCCTACCCACAAGGAACAGAGTGAGCAGTTTATCTGTTGCTGCTTATAATAATTTTTTGCATCCCTGAAGGCTGCTACCGTCCCTCATCTTCAACTAAACAACTCCAATTAACTCCCCAAATCTTCCACGGGTGATCCACATTATTACTGGAGTACTCTGGACTGAATGCACTGATTGAGCTGAATCTGTACTTTTTCTGCAGGGAAGGGACGATTACCCATGCCACCATTTTTAAGCATCCCAACATGATGCCTGTTTCCATGACCCCATTGGCGTATTTGCCATGGCACCTATTCGTATCTCCAACTCCTTTTCCACAACACCACTACCCACCCCAGCACTCCCTAGCCAGCGTTTTTTGTGCAATTGAATGCCTCCACCCAACTGGAACCAGGCACTTGTTTTACTGAGCTACTACATTTAATATTTTTTTATAAATAAATAATCTCCAGTAGAATCCCCTTCATATCTCATACAGGCACAAGTCCTTAGCATAAACAATTGACAAAGACGCATTTGGAGTTTTTAGGATTTTTGGGTTTTTTGGTGCTATTACATGCCAAAATGACATTAGACATTTACCAAAGTCAAAGCACCATCAATTCTTGAGAACTTACATTTCCTCCAGGTCTTTTCTGCAGTTTGGGAGCATGCAGGTGACTTTGACTCTGCCACAGGGTCACATATAGGAAACCTGTGGTGGATTGATTTAATATTGAAGAAATCAGGATTTAACGTGTTATTAGTCAGGTTTGCAATGCAGGTAGCTTGCACCTAATCCAGAGAGAGGCCTGGGTACATGTTATCCTGAACTGAAATGTCACTCGTGACAGATGGTTCAGTAAAAGCTGCCATTCCACCTGCTTCAGTTCACCGGGAGAAAGGTTTCCCTGGAATTTCAATCCCTGAGAGCTTCCCTAGCACATTCCAGTACACAGAGCTTAGGAGATAGTATGTCATTATTAAGGACACAAGGAGTACAGAAGTGATTTATAAGTCTGATGGGCTTTTACTGACTGAAAGAAAACAAGTCTTTCAAAAAAGAAGATAAAATATAATCCTTGTGGAATGATAACAGTAATTCAGGAGGAGTCACTTAGCCAGTTTAAATTTCAGAGGTAGCATAAATGAGGTGCCTGAATTCAAGTGTTCATGCCTGCGGCTGCTTTACTGTCAAACCGTTTCATTTGCCTGAACAGCAGCACTGTGCCGTGCTCAATGGGAGAAAGGGCAAAACCTTCCCAATTTCAAAGCTGCTGCTCACCGTGATGTACCAGACTATGTAAATCACTTGGGGGCTTTCCATCTATGATCAGCTGCTATGAGGAACCCAGCGCTCCTCTGATTCATGTACCCGTGCTTCAGAAAGATCTTTTGCCCAGCCCTGCCTGCAATTCCCACGCTGAGCAGCACATCTAGCACCCCATCGATTTTAAGTTCAAGACACCACTCCACGTGAATGGCAAGATTAGGCCCGGCGTGGAGTTTCCTCGGTGGTAATACCTAGGGCATCAAGTCGTGAATCACAGTCTCATTGCAGTAGATGATACACAAACACAGATCTTATAGCTGAACACAGACATATTGCTTTAAAAGCCTGATATTTCACATGTAGGTGCTGAGGCAGTTAAACGTGACCTCTAATGCATTACCAAAGGAACAGGAATGAAGTCTTGTGTTGCTACAGCAAACTGTCCAGATCGATGCAGAGGTGATTTTATACACGTGAATCTGCACACACTTTTTAAAGATTAAGTAAGCCAGTTCATATAATTCCTAATAAGGCAGACAGTATTAGCCCACTAGAGCTCCCACCCACTTTAAAAAAAAAAAAAAAAAGGCAGAAAAAAAAAATTAAAAATTACAAGTTAAGCCATGAAAATCAAGTCTGAATAATATTTATGCAACAAAAAGATTTGGAGTGTTATTTTTTCAGCACTGATCTAAGTTATTCATGAAGCTAGGCAAAGATTGTGGGGAGAAGGTAGCATCTTTTGTAACAGCAACTGATTTACTTTGAAACAACAGACAAGTTTCAGGCTCAAATGCTCTTTGCTGGGCCAGGAATAGGTACACCAAACTTCAAAGGTGAGTATGAGCCGAGAACAAAGGGTGGAATTTAAGTAGGTTCTCTTAATCAGTTAGGGGAAAAAAAAGAAAAAAGTCTGGTACCTGTGGCATAGAACAAAGGATATTACAAAGTGAAAGGTGACATGGCAGTATCTTCTACTGGAAAGAGATACACAAGGTGAGAGAAAAGAGAGAGGGAGAATTTATAGCTCATGGCACATGGGTGGTTTCACTGGGAAGGGAGTTGGAGTGTGGCGGTGAAAGGGAAGAATTATAACATGCCATAAATGTTTGTCTCTGTTGATGCTGTGACTTTTTCTTATCTTTTGATTGTCACCTTTGGAAAGTGTTTTGTAGCTTTCTCTGGAGGATCAAGACTGAGAGAGCGGAAATCGAGTGGCTGTGTTGTAAAAGTTTGTCATCTATTAATAATTGGGCAGTTTCGCCCTTTTGCTTTGCCTGTGCAAGTTCTTTCTGATTCATGAGGGTTGTTTCATACATAAAATTTCTATGAGGACATCGTGAAGTGGGTGAGATATATCACATTCTGGGAGGAGCAAGCATAGGATTTGGGGATATTTTTAAGATTGGGAATATATTGACATATATATTGACAATTTTCATACACATTACTCAAGGAATAATCTGATTCCACTGGTACAGGTTGTTCTGTGGTATTTTCCTTTTAATGTTGAGTTTAGTGATCTGTGGTGCAGCTTAAGGTTTGGGAAACAAGTTTCTGAGAAAATTTCAAAGTTGCAAATATTTTACTGTCTTTGTTGAAAGTATTTGCTGGGCAAGCAGCCCCTTTAGACTGTCAAGGGGGGGTACAGTTCCCCTTAGAGCAGATGTGGTGGTGTTGAAAACCTGACAACCTATTATATCTTTTTTTATATGTTTTGGATGACTGCTGGGTTTGTGTAGGTGGGTGTGCTGGCTTGCACATTTTTATATAGCATAGTTTTTTGGTTACCATTTTTATGCTGACCATGGTTTGCTGGACTTTGATATTGCTAGAGCAGTGTTCAAGAGAGAGTTTGATGGAGGACTGAAGTGTACTAAATTTTTTGTAGAAACCGGTGAGGGAATCCAAGCTTTCAGCCCAGGCAATAAAGATGCCATCTGTGTTTCTCAGGTAAAATGCTGATTAAAGTTGGCTTCAAACTATGGTTGTTTAAACGTCTTAAGCATTGAACGATGAAGTTGTTGCAGTGTGGAGCCACTTTGGTGCCTGTTCATACAGTCTGGAGGAACTGTGCTGGCGAGGGCTAAGAAAAAGATGAGCTTGGCAATATATTTAGGCTAGCCTAAATGTTGGCCTTATTCTGGCAGGTCCTCAGTGCAGGCCGTAGGCATGCAGGAGAGGCTGCGCTGCCACGAAGGATGCAATACCAGTGTACATCCTTCATGACTAAAATGATAGCAGCAAGGTAGTTTACGGCGTACCATAAACTTAATTTAGCTTTGAAGGTGAGAGAGTTTACTTTGGGCTGGAAGAAGGGCTTGTTTACGTAAAAGCTTCCCTATTTTGGCTGGTGATGACAATCAATCCAGAAAACTATTTTACCTCTCTCCACAAAACTTGCTTCACTTACACCCTTGGCCCATCAAGCTTCAAAGCTTACTAAGTATTTCCATGACTTTTCAAAGGAAAACCCTTGTTGCAGTCTGCAGCAGTGCCATCTGCTTCAGCTGCAACTTGGACCAAGGTCCCTGAGCCCTGCCTGGCCACACAATGTAGGAGGCAGCTACCAGGCAGTGGCCTCCTCCCATCGGTCCTGGTTCAGCCACTGCTGACGTTACATCTCCTCCGATCACACTTGGGAGCAGTTGTTTCTCCTGCTGCTCACTCTATCCCTGTCTCTCCATCCAAGTGCCCCTAAGGTCCTGCAATGACTGCATTGGAAGATGTATAAGCTGTTAAAAAACAATAACAATTTAATCTAAAGTCCACTACACATTACTGCATGCAAGCCAAGGACACTGATTAAATATATCAAGAGGAGCGAGGGCTTGGATTTCTGACAGCCATGTAATGAATTGCAATTAACTATGCAGTCACCATTCACAGAAGAATTATAGACCGGAGAAGGAAAAGAAAATGGAATATTTGACAGCAAAATAATTATTTAGATCCCGCTATTTGGAGTGCTTAGGCAGACACGTAGTGGCTCAAGGAGAGAGATACAAGGAGCAGGCGGGAGGGCAAAGAAAGAAAGGAAAAACCAGGCTGATGGGGGGGAACAGATGGTAGGTGAGAGGCAGTGCTCAGTCATCAGATTTCTGTGGGAAAGGAGAGGGTGAAATTTCCCGTATTTGGGAAATGCAGGAGCCTCACACAGCCGATGCCCTGGCAGGGAGGGAGCGGTGTGTCTCCTGCCCACCATTAAGTGCAGTGCCCACAAGGAGCCCTACGGCACGCAACAGACTGGGGGAGCACCAGTTTGCAAACACAGCCAGGTCCTTCCCCGTGCAAACCTCCGCAGCTTTGCCAACTGCCTCCGGGGAGGGCTAAGCTCACTTGCCCCGCTTGCCCGCAGGCAGGGAAAGCCCTCTCATTCCTGAGTCACCCTCCTGCACCAGCCCCATTAGCCCTCAGGGCTCGACGGCAGCTGGTCTGAAACATCCAGGTGGGCATCAAAAACCCAGTCCTCTGTTGGCGGTGGTGGCGTTTCACCCATCGACATTCGTGGGCTCAGAGTCTGTCCTTGAGCCACCAGCACCTGCCAAACCACAGAGCAGACCAGCAGGACATAAGCCAAAGGGGCAAAGTCAACTTTAGAAATGGCGTGAGCCCAGAGTTGTAATAGCGTTACAGTATCAGAAATTGTTTTAAAGAGTGGGAAAAATATAAGTAAATCAAGAATGTGGTACTGGAAAGGAAACAAAAACTTGGAAGTAGAAAAACACACCAGAGCTTAAAAAGGCACAGGCATAAAGAAGCACAATAAAACTACAGAAAAGAATGCATTATAATAAAGCAGAAAGAAACTCTCTGGTAATACGATAGTGGAAAAGGGAGGAAAAAGAAAGGATAGCTGAATCCGGAACACAGTGCTGCAACTTTCCTTTGAAATGGAAAAGGAACACACTGAATATTGCAAAAGATACAAATTATACATAGAGAAAAGGATACTACAGGAAACACGTCTGTGGAGGCTGAATCACAGACAACAGCAAAACTGGACCAGGGAGGGAAAAAAGCAAAAATTATAGGCAAGGACAATAGGGTTTTGTGCTAAGTACTAAGCGGGAAATTACAGACAAAAATGCAATTCTAGGAAAAATAGCAGCTGCACAACACAATATGGCAATGAAACAATGCTTGTAACAATAAAAAGTCACTTATAAGGAGAAATTGTATCCATGAAAACAACAATGACAATAAAGGGGTTAACAATATGGGAACAACTGAAGATGAAAATATTTGGGTTAGAAAAAGGGTAACGATGGCACAGAAATCAGTGACAAATCACAAGCATGGTTTTCGCAGTATTCCTTTGCATCTTGTATGAAAGAATTGCTTAAGCAGATGTCCTTCTCTGCATCTCTAGGAAGGCACAGATTTCTTTCAAGCTTGTTAATATTGTTATCGCTGCCATTATAGGAGACTTAATGACCTCAGCCATGGGTCACGGCTCCATCTGTGGTATGCACTGTGCAAACATTCAGGGTAACTTTATGATTTATGGCCCAGCAGAAGGAACCTAAGCTGATCATCAGGAGAGGCGATAGTGTGGTAAATTCGCAGGTCAGTCAGTAGTGAGTTTCTTGGAAGTGCCACTGAAAAGAAAAATGTGGTCCAGTGCAACAAACTATAGTCTGGACAACGCATTAGTTAGGACCAAGTTTGACACAACCACTGGACAATTGCGTAAATTGTTTGTCTGTTTTTTTCTTGCACAGCCTGACAGTCTCTGATGAGCAGAGGTCCCATACAACCAATGATTTCAAAGGATTTGAGATTGCTACTGAAATGAAGAACCCCATACCAATTTTGTTATTTGGAGCGTAATGTTCGATTGATATCTGCAAAGCAAAAGTGGTGTGAAGCCAGGGAAAATGCAGAGCATTTAAAATGTTTCATAATATAATGTTTAAGGTTATATCCATATCGCAGACAAGAAGCTAAATTAGTTGAGACTAGCAACATACCAAATCATAGATTTTACAACAGAAATACTAGTCAGAGAACCTGGACGAGGATGAGGAAGAAAGGTAAAGAAGACATTAAACTGTATTCACAAAATCTTGCAGTGACACCAGAAACAAGGCATTGGCTTTCTTTAGCAGGGAGTGAGAAAGATGGAGGTGATGTAGAGGGCAGGGTGTGGAACAAGACCTTAACACCTGTCTTGAGCCATGGCACCCTTTTGGGCAGCCTGGGAGAAGCACAGAAGCAAAACCAGCCCTTTCAGTCAAAGAGACTAAGTAGATAACCTAGAGGGAGAGAGGTGAGATGATGAAGTAGCCAAGAAGGGTATCAGTGATGTGTTTTGCAGTTTAATCTTCTTTTATAACTTGGTTCCAAAACTATAAGTTGGTTCCAAAACTAAAAATATGTATTTTTTAAGTAAACAGTACTTCTGTTCTTACACTTAGAACAGAGCTACTGCTGGGCAAATATAACACACAACAAGGCTTTCACTACCCCAAGAGCAGCAAACCTTAACATTGGGATGCTGTCTCATCAAACATATCCTGTCAATAATGCACTAAAATGCCCAGCTCTCCATCTGCCCGTATCCCGGCAGTACCATAGAAGACCTTTCATGGGAGCTAAACAAGACTGCTTGTGAGTGGCATGGAGAGACTCAAGGAATGAAGAAATTACTTGCAGTGGGCAGTGATAGAAAAACTTTCTGGCACACAACAGCAAGGGATGGCACATGCTTAAACCCTGCATGTTCATAGAGATTACAGGTTATATTAAAACTACTATGGTGAGGTCTCACACAGGGCCAGTGACAGGGACAATGCCTTCAGACTGGAAACCAAAGAACCCCTGAAGCCATTTCTGCTGCAGTCAGCCTTGCATGCCAGAGCCCCATCACCTAAAATCCAGAGACCAGACAGCAAATAGATTTACAAAATCTCTGACTGCAGACAGGTTGTCTCTCAGATGCTCTCCTCCATAAGGCATGGAGCACATCTCTGAGGAGCCTCAGCAATCCTCAAAGGTTAACAGGAGCTGAGGGGGATACTGCGCTCCTCACAGATTTAGTCCCAGACTGCAGTCAGTTGTCCCTGTGACTGGCATGGTTCATCTGGCCTCTCGAGCTGTTCCTGGCCCTCAGGAAATTCGACAAAAATGAAGTACAGAAGTCATGCCACGTTGTGCTGGGGCTGGGAGGACCTGAAATTACAAGCTGTTGCCTTAGCATTGCATTTCATGCTATTAAGGATTTACCCTGACAGATTTCTTCATGTTGCTGGCTCCTACACTCCTCATAAATGACTGGAAAAGGTCATAACTTGCACTGCCAGACAGAGTCTTCACTGACAGAAATACAGTGGTCTGCTCTTAGTGCTGGAGTACTGCACTCGCTGTGCTTCCAACTCAGACTCCAGCAACTTCCCCCCATCACCCCCACAACTGCGGTGAGGCGTCCAGCTAATTCACTGTCTGTAGACTTCCAGACAGTGCTCGGCACCCAGCACCCAGCCAAAAAAGAGAAAGGAGTCCGCATGCTGTGCTTTGGACATATTATCAATTAGGAGACTTCCGTGAGCACTGAGTACATTTAATTCTCCTATGCAAACGGCTCCTTCTGCAAAGCCTCACATCTCCCGGGGATTGCAGAGGTGACCAGGAGGACGAGCAGCATCAGTGAAAGAAGCACAGGAAATATTCTTAACTGGGAAAACTCAGAGTCCTTTGGATATGTTTAACTAGGTTTGCAACATCATTTAAACATCCCAAATGCCCTCCCCAAATAACAAGGAAGCTGAATTAGTGTTTTAACCTAATTTTGGTTAATATACAGCATCGTTTAGACAAGAGCAATCTTGGTAAAAAAATAACCTACTCTTAGTACAGGTTGAGGTCATGAGAAAATGCTGTGAGTTCCGAGGCTCTACGGGAAAAGGTGAAATGGGAAGGAGGACCTTTAAGTGAACAGCAATCCAGGTTAAGCACATTTTAATGAAAGGTAAGAAATAGCTGTGTACTGCTGCTAGTGCACCAGCTTTTCATCCAATAGAAGAGTTTGGATGCATGTGCCTGTTCATTTCTTTATTAGTTTTGCACTTGACATCTCAGACCCAGAATCTCTGTATCAGCCTGTGGATTTAGCTGACTAAATGGAGACATTTGTAGCTGAGCTAGTTACTGTAGGCTCCCCTTAAAGTCAATGGAGATCCAGTGAATGGGGACAGAGGTGGGGGAAAATCATCGTTCTGAAAGGGACATCTAAAATAGGTCAGATGACCTCCACTCATAAAGTACATTTTTCTCTGCATTGTAAATGAAAAGTCCCATAGATGTAGATCTTCCTGGTAAGTCTGAACAGGGAAAGTTATTTCGATTTGTCTGTGATCGTACTTAGGTCTTACAAAGTCTTTTTTACTCATGTACCCTCTTTTTCTGGAGTCATCTCAAGCCACTAACTAAAATAATGAACAAAGGAGATACGGTGCTGCAGTCCCTAACAGATACTTACATAGGAAAGCCATCTCCCTGAAGTGTACTAGCGTAGCCCAGGAGGAGCCTGCAGTCTTTAGATGCAAGGCCTGAAGATGCAGGAGCCGTAGGGTAAAATTTTGCTTTCGGGCCCTTTCCTGCATTTGTGGACTTCAGAAAACTATGTCCTTGTGGCTGAGGAAAGAAACCTGTCTACAGGAAGTCTCAGCATTCAGTCTGTCTTCATAGGAGCACTACGCATCCATATGTATTAGTAAGCGTGAAAACCTAACACCAGCTCTTCAAAATTTGGCATAATCCACATGACTTCTACCCTCTTTACCACCTTGTACGTTTAGGATCTTTCCTGTCTTGTAGAGTGCCAAATTGAGCTTTGTTTGTCTAAACACTTACCACTCCAGGTCCCGTAGGACAGATGCCATTCCCAGCCCTGGCTTGCCCAGGACTCGCAGCGTGGACACGGACCCACACTCAGCTGCGGACTCTGGGGCATGGTGGGTTAAGCACATGCACAAAAGCGGCTGCATTTAGAAGCTTTAATTTTAACTCCCCCCGCCTTGTTATTGTAGTAGACTTACTCTGTTTCCAGCTGCCTCCACAGAGGTTTCACTGCAGGGCTTTTGTAACTCAAGGCCTTATTACTTTGTAATTTGAGTTAAGTTAGGGCGGCCAGGGGACTTGTGTCTTTCTGTATCACTTTCACAACAAGGACATGCACTATCTAGCTGTGTTCTGGATAAAGGCAGTTGTGAAGGTCCTGGCAGATGGTGTTGGGCACCGCATAACACAGCTCTTCCACATCACAAGAAAAATACTCATCTCCCCAGTCAAAAGCATGAGAGGAGCGATTCCAGCATCTGTGCTGTCTAACATGGGCTGTGGGAGGCCATAAGCAGCACAGCTACACTGTAGTCACTGCTGTTGCCCTTTACGGTCCTATTTTTCTTTTTATTTGTTCATTTTATACCTCAGTGCACATGATGATTTTGGCTTTGCCTCCAGATTGCACAGAGCCAGCTATTGTTTTTGCAGAGATTTGTGCACCTTTCCCTGTTAGCCAGCTTTATGCTTCCAGTTGCCAAATTCCTGTTTGTCAACAAGCCAGGCAGGCCACTTCAAAATCAACCGTGGCAGCTTAAAAATAAGTGCATATTTCTAAGCGATGTACACAGGGTGGATTTGTTCCTTTGCCCATATCTCTGATTGACATCCCCTGATGGACACTCCTCAGATGGCTGCTTGGACTTTATGCCCAAGCTTGCAGAAGATCACCAGATTCTGGACTCAAACCTAGAACAGATGTTCCCAGTGCAAACGCTGGTTTTGACTCAGTGGTTTAACTGTCTTTGCCCTGAACTTAATGCTAGGTTCACCAAGCCTTTTTAGCAGCTGCTCTGTGCTCTGAAGTAGTCTCCAAAACCATCTCTTGTTTTCCGCTTTAGGAATGGTGAGACCCACAGGTGATCCAGAATGGGTCTCACTTCTCCAAAGTGAGGTATGACTTTCTTAGCCATACTTAATGTACAAACCACACCTCTCCTCCAAAAGGTCTTCTCCTCTTCACCTTACAAGTTTGTCATCTATACATCCAAAAATGAGCAAGAGTCCCAGAAGTAATTGTATTAGAGTATTACCAAATGTGGATGTTAATGTAACAATTTTCTCATGAGGCTTTGGAGATTATTTGACACAGTCCCAGTTAGCAAGCGCTGACACATAATTAGAGTAAATAGTAATCAAATCAAAACTCATCTGTTTTTACATAAACTTATTTCCCAATTTTACAACAACAGTGCATTAGGGCCATGACGCCCCACATGAGAACGAAAGGAGAAACAGCAATTGGGATCACAAGTGTGAAAAACAAAGTTTCCATCTAAGATGACGAAGGAGACCACAGCGAGATGTGTTTAAGAAACTGTAATGGCACTATTTCTAAAATATTCTCCATCCACTAGACGCCTTTGTGCTTCCAGTGTGCCAAGCACAGCATGACAACTGATTAACAAGGGAAACAGAGCTGAAATTCAGGCCCCATGGAAGCTTCTATTTTTTAGCGTTTGTAGCCTGAAATTGTTTATCTGAACATCTGCTTCATTAAGAGATATTGTGATGCTATTCACAACAGCAACAAAGAGCTACAGAAAGCACTTTTCCATCTCTCTTTTTCCTACCCATGTTCCGTATCCCCCTTCAAAACTTTTCCACTACAGATGTATGTCACAACACTTACTGTTGGTTTTCATTGTGCTTCCCCACCAACAATGGTAACATTGTGCTTCAAGGGAGCATCTTGGAAAGCAGACCAGTGATTTGTGAGTGTTTCTGAAGTAACAATCTCAGCAATTTTTGTTTCTGTTGTTGCGAGAGACCTTAAACTGGGAACAAGGGGATATTTGCAAGTAATGTGCAATTACCCAGATATTGTCAGTGCCCTGCTTAGAATCAAGCTGAAAAGGCTGAATTACAGACATGGTTTTGGAGTCCTGTGCTCCACTGATGCGCAGCTGCATGAGGGAGGCAGAATTTTAAGCTGTCCCTCAAGCAGGATTGGGAGCGCTGCTTTTCCAATATTTCCTCCTTCCTCAGCTTCTTTGGTACTTCACAGGAAATAATGAAGATTACTAGAAAAACCTGTATTGCATGACCCCCTTTTAACAGGAGAGCCTGTTAGCTTTATGCTGCTTAGTTGTTACTCCATTCATTCTTCTTATTAATATTGCTTACTGCTGATTTTGCTTTTGGTTTTCTACTTGGTGACCTACTCCATCCTTATTTAGAGAAGGCTGGCCAATGATTGCAGTATTTTTAGGACAATACCAAGGATCCTCTGCGTCTACACTGCTAGACTATCTAATAATATTTCAATATCATGTCTTGCAGCCAGAGTGGATTGCAACCAAGGCTACCCTCCTGAAAAATAACAGCAATTGCTTAGGAAACTGCTAAGATTACCCAATACATGGGTGAACAGGGATGCAGGACCCAAGCAAATGTTGGTAACACCCCAAATTTCATATTCCTGCCATTGTGCAGCACCTAGCACATCGAGAGCCTGGATTTATGACTGCAGTTTCCAAGTGGTACAGCAGTGCAAGCATTAATCCAGACAGAAATGTAGATTTCAATGAATTATTCACAGATAGTTGCTTATCTTTAAGCAGACATGACTTGCTGGAGTAGGATGAGTGGGTGTTGCATCTTGCAGGCTGTTCTTTAAAAGTAAAGGAAGCCATCTTTAGCCAGCATGTGCTGGCAGTTGTTCCTTTAATAACGTTTGGCACAAACACAGTCAGCCACCCTATGCTTTGACACAGCTTGTGCTGTGTTCTAACAGTCATCCACTGTCTCCTAGGCCAAAAATTAAATGAGTGGTATGGATATAGCCCCAAAATGTCAAAACAGTGAGCGGCAAGGGGAGGGAAGAGTCGTTAACTGACATTAATAAAAATTGGGAAACTGTGTTGCTACACAGTCAAGGAGAAATGTTTGGGTCAGGGTTCAGTGATGCCTTAGTGAAGAATAGACATGAAGAAGCATCAGTTACTCCCTCATTCTTCTCTGCCTCCCTCTGCTATTGGGCAGAATCCTGCAATTGGGCAGAGGACAAAATTTAGCCAGCAGAATATAATACCAACTTTTTATAACACTGAAAGCCAGATTCTCATCTCATTTACCCTGAAAAACTCCCCTGACAGTGACGATGTCAGATAGATTGCTATAGGTGAAAATCCATACTGAAAGAAGACCAAGCCCCGGCAAGTCTAAAAAAATATATCAGAAGTATTCACACTCTAAAGTTTAATTTCTGAACATGAGTCTTTGGGATGCAAAGCTTTTTATTTCACATGATTAATAGGAATAACCCTTTAAATAGTAAGTTTAGAATTTTTGCCTGCATCACTTCTTCTCAACCTCCACTTTTCATAATCTGTCTGATGAGCAAGTTATAAAAAAGGTATTCAGTGGAACATTGCTCTGCAGAAGAGAAGTTTCCAATTGTGAACCGGTGTTCTGGTTCTTCTATCAATTAACATCATAATAAAATACCTGATGCTTAAAGCTGCTCATCAGAGAACTAAACTTTCTGGTTTTTTCAATTGGATTTTTAATGATAGTATTTGCTGTCTCTTTTACTGCTGTTCTTTCCATTACAATATGAATGAAACTATCCAAATTGTTTGTCCCTCTAACACCACCTGCACGGTACATGAACAGGAGGGTCAAGTGCAGAGCTTTGGACTTTCCTAGTGGCTCCATAGTGTCTCACAAAATCATCACTGGCTTCTTGTCTATCCCACTGAGATGCACTGCTTTAGTGCCCACTGCTGCATCAAAGGCAGCAGAATGCAGAGTAGAGAGCAGAAATTAAGCCAGAGGATAGCCTGAGGAAGAGCTTCCAAGCAGGAAGGTCTCCTAATTTAGAGGATATTCTAAAAAGAGTGGTTGAATTTAGATGTGGACAGGATGAGAATGTACATAGGAAAGACATGTCTGCAGGAGTTATAATAGATAATTTCTTCTTCCTTCTGAAAGTTCCTCTTTCTGGAGCCCTGCCAGAGTAACTCCACGGGAAGAGATGGCCCATCATCTTCTCTTGAATCTCATCATAACCTTTGTATTGGAACAAGGTCTTCACCCCATGCTCCTCTGCCAAACACCCTGATCTGGCAGGCACCCAGTGGAGCTCAGCAGGGTCTTTCCCATTTCAGGACCTGCCGTGTTAGATGCAGCTGGTATGTGAGGTCCTAGCAGAGAAGTCATGGTGCTGTGTTGCAGCCAAGAACAGCAAGTCCTCAGAGAAATTCCCTCTAGCCAGCAACCTGTATGCATTCCTTCAAATCTTGGCCCCAACCATATCACTCTCATATACTGCATTTTCATCACATGAGCTGGCAAACAAGAAAAACCTCTTCTAGAGTGACATGAAAGCCCCATTGTGTGATCTAGTAGGTAGAATATTCACACAAAAGAGTGCAGAAAGCTGCAAAGTCTGTTGCAGAGGCCAGCGGTCTGGAGGGATCACGAGCAGCCCCCTGGAAACATAGTGTTCACCTCCCAGCAACCACTGCCAAAGCTAGAAAGAGACAAGCTGGGGTGATTCCCGGGATTGCTGCATGGAGCTGACAGGCAGGAGCCAGCCTTTGGAGGGTGCAGCACTAGAGGGCTTAGGAAAGGAAGACAGGTCCATGCTGGCAGAAGAACGGCAATCTGGCTGGACTCCTACTACTGTGGCCATTTTCAATGCAAAGCACCCTGAACCAACGAGATAGCTTTGCATTTGCACAGGCATCTGCACTCTCTGTCCAAGGTCATCAAGCATTTAAGGTGGATCTGTCTTTGAGGAGGTCCTTTTCTGCAACCTTGCTGTCTCCACAGTGAAGAGCACATAACCAGTACACACATCGCAGCTTATAGGTAAGTCTGAGCTTTTAAAGTCTGCCTGAGTGGATGTAGGTAAATATTGATGTTCCTAGGCCTTATTTTTCCAAAATGATCTATGTGAAATTAGGCACCTTTATAAAGTCCTTGAGTATTTTTTTCTTTTCTCAGTCCCTTGTGTCCATATGAGCTCCTGGGCATTGGCACGTATAAATCCAGGCACTTGCTTTGGTCCCTGGTTATGTATTTAGGAGTCTGTGCTGGTTTTGGCTGGGATAGAATTAGTTTTCTTCACAGTAGCTAGTCTGGGGCTATGGTTTGGATTTGTGCTGGAAACAGTGTTGATAACACAGGGATGTTTTTGTCACTGCTGAGCAGTGCTTACACACAGTCAAGGCCTTTTCTGCTCCTCACCCTACCCCACCAGCGAGCAGGCTGGGGGGGCACAAGAGGTTGGGAGGGGACCCAGCTGGGACAGCTGACCCCAACTGACCAAAGGAATATTCCATACCATATGACATCGTGCTCAGCATATAAAGCTGGGGGAAGAAGAAGGAAGGGGGACGTTCGGAGTGATGACGTTTGTCTTCCCAAATCACCGTTACGCGTGATGGAGCCCTGCTTTCCTGGAGATGGCTAAACACGTGCCTGCCGATGGGAAGCAGTGAATGAATTCCTTGTTTTGCTTTGCTTGCGTGTGTGGCTTTTGCTTTACCTATTAAACTGTCATTATCTCAACCCAGGAGTTTTCTCACTTCTACCCTTCCGATTCTCTCCCCCATCCCAGCGAAGGGGAGTGAGCGAGTGGCTGTGTGGGGCTTAGTTGCCGGCTGGGGTTAAACCACAACAGTGTCTAAGTTAAAGAACTGTTCACCATAGTCTCCTAAATTGATTACTGCAATAAGTGAAAGACATCCACTGAAAAAGACGAGCAAGTACTTTACTGCTTGAAAGCATCCCCTGGAAGTGCTTGAGATATGTGGAAGCCGCTCTTTTGTTTCATATTGACAAACAAGCAAACAAAAACAAACAGTGAAGTAGGAAAATCTGAGCACTCCATTCATTACCCTCAACACAATGTTGCCCGAAGGACCTCTTGTCAGAAAGAATTTGTTTCTGCTCTTTTTTCCTCTACCCTCATTCTTGGATAACTCAAATGTTAAAAATTAGTTGGTATTTGAACAAGTGGCCTCGCCTGGTGTAGGCTTAGTGTAATCACTGCGCTATGTGTCACACATTATAGCACAAGAGCCCTCTTCTCAGCTGCAAACACAACCATGGCAGTTCTGCGGAGGACCTGATCCCGGCCCCATGCATAACAGGAAACTCAGTCTGATGGACTTCGCACATGGATCTGGCTCCAGTCCCTTCAAGGAAATAGGACAGTCAATGTTTATCTTTGAGTTTAGTTTTGTGTTATTGGAAAACTATAATAATGATGGAAACCTCAAAATGAAATATTGTTGAAAAGATACTGACCTTAGCTAGCATTTATGTTGCTTGGGCAGTGCAAAGTTCTCCGCTCAGAAATAAAGCACTTTGTCAGGACCAAATACAAATCGCTTACCTGGCCCTTGCAAGATGTTATACTCATTTCTGATTAAAAAATAAATGTATCTGAATATGCCAAGGGCACTCACATGCAATAGAGCGATTACGTGCTTCAACTCAGATCTCAGCTACCCCCAAAAACCAGCTCATGGGAAGGACGATGCCAATACCCAATTGCAGTCAGAATACAGCCAGCAAAGAGCAATTTTAACCTAGGACATTCTGAGCAAAAGCAAGAAACTGAGGCAAAGTCCCCGGTATACAGAGAGTACTTGGTGTGCATCTTCCATCTGCTACAAGCAAATTACCGCCACATTCTGCTCCATGGGATTCAAAGGTGCAGCCTCCAGAAACAAAAATCGCAGTAGCTACGTACCTAAAAGCACCACCCAGAAAGGTATATCTGAAATTTCTAAGTGCCATTGTCGGAGCAAGCCGGTATGCAGAACGTCCTTAGGAATTAGGACATGAAGGTTTTATAACACTCCCTCCTGTCCCCAGCAATCAAGCTGGAAGAGATGGAAGGGTGCAAAGGTACAGCTATGAGCACTGATGTGCTGTATGAGCACATCAGAAGCTGCCCCAACCTGAACCATGTAGAAATGGATGGGCTGGGGAAGCAGCCACATATGGTGGCAGTTGTATCACTGGATCTTGTACAATTGTACACAAAAACAGCTGGGCTGTGACCGTGCTAGTCCAGGTGGGCTATCTTGGCTGATCCTGGTCAACATGGGACTGCTGGAATTGTTTTCTAGGCATTTTCAAAGCCCACATCTACTGAATTATTTTGAGTTGGACAAAACAAAGTACTGTATATACTCTGGACGACAGTGCTGTAACAGTAAGGGAATTAATTAAATGACCCAATAAGTCTTCTCTATCTCTAATCTCTGTGATTACATGAGCTACATGAGAGAGGGTTTTTAGAACCAATAATATTCATAGACTAAATATCTTTCATCCAGGAGAGAAAGACAAAAAATGAAACGTGTGCTAAAAACCAATAGCTGTGTTCATAAATCAATTTATTCAGAAGACTTTTTTTCCTTTTCCCAGGCATTTGGGTAAAAGTAGCTCATGAGAAAAGGCTTTAAGAAATGCCTTGGGCAATAGAGAAATACAAAAAGCACTTTGCTGCTTCACTGACATGTTTAACATAAAGGAAATTTAAACGTGATCATTTTTCAGCTCAACAGTTTTTGACTTCATAATGAATAAAAATTTGAGTAAAGAAGAAGAAGAAGAAGAGGAAGAAGAAAGAAATACTACATTAAAAATTACTCCAGACAGAAGCCTTGTATTCTGAAGGAATAGCCAAGGGCATTGACAAGGTATATTTTTTGCAGCCTATGGCTAGATTTACCATTAATGTCAAGATTTTTTGCAAAATTAAAATGATTCTCAACAGATAAAGATGAGCACAAGTTATGTCAAAGAGCATTTCTCCATGTTGGTAATGTTCTCTGCATTAGACACCTAGCTGTCTTTGCTCACAAAAACTACATGTTATATTTGCTGAACCATACATGTGAGGAACTGGGTATTACATTTTGCCATAATAAATAATTTTTTAAAAAATAATTATTCTTTGTTTAGTTTAAACCTTCTGGAGTTATTAATTTCTTGGTCACCTCACATTGAGCCTGGGTCTGGAGAGGATGGTTCCTCCAGTTCCAATGATGACAGTGGTAAGGACTGACTGGTGCTCTCAGGCTCTACCTCTCTCTTCACTCCAGATCTTCCTTTCTCCTGGCAGAAGCATCCTGGCGAGGACCTAGCCCATCCCCATGCCCAGAGTGGAGAGTGGCATAGAAAGTGTTACTTTGACCATGTCTGCAGCGGCCCTGAAGATGAAAAGGCATTAGTAAGTACCTCCTGCTTATGGATTTGCCTTTACCATCAAATGGTTTGGAAAAGTCTAAAACTAGGCACTGTAACAAATGCCAGCTTAGTCATGTTTCACTTCTTCTATTTAACAGTCCTGAACATTATTTTTCTTACAGTGAGGTAATTAAGTGCATCTGTCATGTATTTGACTTTTAAGGTTATAGTCATTTGGTGAAACATTAAATGAAAACTGCAGTGATTCAGAGTTGTTGAATTTCTAATATAATATTAATCTTCACTCAGCCTTTTATGCAACACGCACACACGGTCACATGCACTCTCACTCCCCCCTGCTTGATTTTTCAAAATCTTTCTTTTATGCCAGTCATTATTTTAATAGGGCAGCAGTAGAATGCTTCTGTCTCTTTGTAAAACAGATGCACAGTTATTCCTCATCTCCAACAGGCAATGGAGGGATTTCAGAGCTTCCCAGAAAAACTGTGCAGTTTTCAATCAAGGCAGTCTTTCTTTACACTATAGATACAACACATGAGGAAAGGACTCATGAAAAGTACCTGCGATATCTCTTCTCCACTGTTAGAGGCTGCATCTGGGGACAAAATAGTTCCCAAATATAAAGTTAAGCTGGGTCTAAGGGCAGAAAAATTACTCACATGGACTGGGACCCCTGCAACACTTCTGATGCCAGAGGCACTCATCTTGGTGGTGGAGAAAAGTAGTGTACATTCAGGCTGCCTTAACTCTGCTGTTTTGAAGGTCAAAACCTGGCTTACTGGAGAGGAGAATTAGGCCAGCAGCAACTGCTTCGATAAAACCCACCATGAGCACTGCCAGGTAACTGTTTTCTACACTTCTATCAGTGTAGGGAGAGCAGAATTTTGTTTCTTATTTCTCCATCCTCCATAATTTGTTATTGCCTTCTCTGGAGGTGCCTCGCTAGTTCATAAACCACAAGCCACCAGCAGTGTCACTAAGGTTCTTTTCATAGCTTCACTCACAATACACTTTCTAAAACTCAGTGGTTTATACCCTGTCATCCATGGAGCCTGGCAAGTGAGAGGACTATTTCTACGGAGTCAGAGAAAGGTAAATAAGAAAAACAAGGTTTTTTTCAGTAGGCTTAAATTTGCTACAAATGCATCCTCCCTTCCAGGGACTGATTGCAGATAAAAAGTCAGAATATATGCATTTACAGCAGAGAGAGCTTCTAACAGATAGAATTAAAAAAACCTTCTATCCACCAAGGATGCATTCAGTTGGCGAAATGTAACTACGAGCACTTAAACGTCTCGATCCACACTGGTCCCCTGAGGCTCCCTTCAGAGTCAGTGGAGATCCAGGCAAGAGTATGAGTAGTCTCTGGGCAGGGCCAGCTCCTTTGAAAACAGGCGTCTATAACACTGCTATAGGTGTCCATTTCTCTTACTGATTGTAAAGGAAGCCCAGGATGATGCTATAAATATCTAAAGCTATGTGAGCCTAAATCCACCCAAGTGGCTGAGCACAGCAGGGCTCAAAGGGCAGCTCTGCCCTCCCACCCCGAGCAGTTTGTGACCCCCCGCGCACCACGCTGAATTGAAGTCTCCAGCCGAGGAGGGCTACTGTGTGCTCCTTGCCTGTCCGGAGTGTTCATTTTTCATTCTTAGTGCCTTTATCTGCACAATGCAATCTGCCCCCGGCATAAATAAACAGGCTTGTCTCATTGGAGAACAAAGGGAAAGACAAATACATGCGAAGCTGAACTATCATTCTGTCAACAGGCCTTCTGTATCAGTATCAATATTTTAAACAGCCACCTTGGCTCTGTCACAGAACGTTTGCCGCCTTCTTTGTTTTCTCAAAATAAACGCAGTGTTTTTCTTTTTAATTTTCCAAAAATACCTTGCGGCTTCAGATATGTTTACTGCCTGTGTACAAACTGAAAGAAGTAAGTGAACGGCACTAGAAAAAGAAGTTTGGTATCCACAGAAATGGTTCTGCACAGCTCCAGAGGCCATTGACAGGCTGTGCTCAAAAGATGGCTGGAGCAAAAAGAGGACCGAGGAGGAGTTACCCAAGTGTGGAATTTCTGCTGAAATTGTTCTTAGACCCACGTTGCTGTGGAGGTAGTTGGTCACAGAAGGCGTCACCCAAGGCTGTTGTTCTTCTCTCACTTTGCAAATCATTGCCAAATCTGTGCTTTTGGGTAGATGTTAGCTAGTAACAGTTACTAATGATGAAGAGCTCAGCTGCAGGATTTAACAGATCATGCAAAGTGAGAATATCTTGCAAGCTCTGTCCTCCAGCAGGCGCGACAGACAGCTGATACACCAAGGGCAGGAATGGCTGAGTTGACGCACTGAGGGATGCGTACTGCCGACTGCTCATTTTTCTCTTAGCTCTTTCTCCCCATTTAGGCAAAGGACCTCAAATGCAACATGATTGTTTGTTAGTGACATGCCCGAACAACTTCTCAGACTCTTTGATCAATGCTGAAGGCGTGAATGACCTTTGAAAGGCTGCAATGCCCTTCCTTCTCTTTTCTCAGCAAAATTCTGTGTCCTCTGGGTTCTGATCTAGACCAGCTGGAGGTCAATGCACAAGTCTTTAGCCAATGTTCTCCCCTGCTTGGAGGGAACCAGACTGAGAGCAGGAATCAACTTCTGCAAACGAACTTGACAGACAGGCAGGGAAATGCCCCCTGTTCCTGTCCTCCTGTGCACAGCCACCAGCTGGCCAGTGTTGATGCGTTACCGTAAATAAATCCTGGGTGCTTGTCTGGAGAAATATATGGGAGCAATGCATCTAATTAACTCACAGCCTATCTTTGTGCTAGCTAAAGTGCAATTTAAGCATCTTCCTGCTCCAATCACATTAAACTATTTTAAAAGGTTGAGAGCACTGATTTAATAATTTAATAAGCAGTATTGCAGGCATTTCTCGGTCCTTACTGTAATCTGCACACACATAGGAAGCACCCGTACGCACCCTTTTTTGATTTCCATCCCCTAAGAAGCACAGGTCCCACACTCTCTCCCCCTCTCCTAAATGATTAGAAAAAAAAAAAAAAGACAGTGTTCTCAGTGGGAGCAAAGCAGGGCACCAGACCTGAGCTGGTGCTGCCAAGGAGAATTTGAGCAAAGAGCAGGCATTGCTGCCCTGGGACAGGCAGATAAATTCACATTCTGCTGCAGACAGATTTGAGCACTCTTCCTATGAGGACCACCCCACTACAAGAGCAGAATTTGGACAGAGAGAGCGGCAGGGAGGAGCTGTGCACAGCGGTTCGCAGGCCGGGGAAGCAGCACAGCGCGGGCAGCAGGCTGGGCATGCTGTGGGACCAACCCTGCCCTGTGCAAAGAGGGAGGAGAGCTGCCCTTAGGGGAACTTGAGCAATTGCTGAGGTTGGAAAATGAGATACAGCCTGCTTCTTTCCATCCATGTGCAGCTTCCGCTGCCTACCCTCCAGTTCTGTTATTACCTGTAACAGCAGTGTAGGAAAATGCAGGTTTTGGCACATGTCGTAAGTTGGAAGAAATAACAGTCATGATCCACAGCAAGGTATGGGGCAGGTAGATCTGCAGCAGCGTGACTGGTCCTGATAGCAGATAAAAGCATGTGATGACTTTTTAGGAGCAGGCAAGTCTGTCTGTGACGCACATAGCAGGGAGAGAAAAGACATAAACAGTTTTGCAGAGAGTTGTGGGAAGTATCAAAAAAATGGAAAAAAAATTCCATCTCTGGTGCTCTTGTTTCTGATTTCATCCATTTAGAGTTTTGCTTATTTGCCTGTTGAAGTAGTAGTGGGACCAGAGGTTCTACGAAGGGTCAGATTAGCCAACCTAGCTCCCTTCTCTTGGCCTCCTCTCCCATCCCTGACATCGCAGCATCAGGACCTCATCAGAGTAAATGCTGGTTATCTCGGGCCCCGGTGTGAACCTGTCCCAACACCTCTTTTGTCACAGGTCAGTGGGACCCTGCGGTCCATCATGGCTCTGCTAGCTGACCCCAGTGTGCAAGTGTATTTGCAACTGTATTTGGGTGCAAAATACAGCAGGATCCATCTAGTCACAGGACATGGGAACAGAAGGCTGCTCTGTGGCTTCGGCTGTGATTGTTTATCAAACCAGAGATAATAACCATGAAGGTTAAAATTAGCTATGCTCAAATATTTTTGTCATTAAACTGTATTACTGCAGCACTAGAGGTCGCAATCATCGTATGCTATTCAGGTACAAATCTACTTTTCTAACTCTTTTTATAGTCCCTTGAACAACACACCTGCCCGTCCCTCCTCCCTGGTGTGGGCAAGGCTGTCTCTAAATGGCTCTTGTCCCATTCAGACAGAATGCCTTAATTTGCATTATTCAGTTGTTCAGTGACATAACAAGAACTGCTGGATGGGCTTGGTGAACATCAGTCTGGCTCCTGGAAACATTACTAGCCTCTTTTGGTGCATAACACTACTGCCAGCGCTAGCAAGGAGACATGAATGGCAGCTCAAAATAAGACTGTAACAACACTAAACTTAGCATTGGGTAATTTCGGTACAGCCCAATGTTCCTCCTCTGGCTCTAGCCTTGCCAGCAAACCTCCCACTGGCAGAAGATGCATTTGTTATCAATCCTATTACAAGCTTAATTCTCTGAACAGTGAGGTGTAACTGATGGAGATTGCCTTCCTCATTCACTCAGTCTTGAGGCTTTCCCTGGAAGATCTCCAGGAAAATTCTTTAATGATATTTTTTCTTCCACCTCAGCTGCTCTTTATGAACAAGGACAATGAGTGGACCCTCCCTTTTTAAGTGTCCCTGGAAGAGTATGCATTTGACACCTCAGAGAACAAAGCCATTAGCAGAGACTCCATTTGTGTCCAAATTTTGAAGATGCAGAGTGATAAAGAGCACTGCGAGGGTCTTCATCACTTTTAACCAAAGTTCACAATCTTATCTGGAATAAAAACCAGAGACATACATGTTTAAGAGGACACCTTTCTGTTGCAAGGGCAATAAGAAATGCAAGACAATGTTCTTCCCTGACTTGAGCAATGTTATGAGAAAAAAAAATCTTAGCAATAGTTTTGGCTTGATTCCATTACAAACGGTGTTTCCTGGGGATATTATGAATAAAAGTTTCATGTCACAGGAGCATCATGATTTTCACTGCTTTTGTGTTCATAAACCAAAAGAGCAGGGGAAAAAACCCATACTTCCCAAATCCAGAAAAGTGGCAAACACAAGGAACCTGCATTTCTCTTTGAACATGGCCTTTGCCTGGTTGTAGACTGTCGAACAAAAATGCAATAAAAAATTCAGATTGCAAAGCCAAGTACTTAAAAATATCGAGATGTCTCAATAGAAGCTGGCTGAGATAATTCCTCATCACTGTTTTCTGAAAGAGCAGAACTACTTTAACCAAAAGCATTCCATAAATGCAGCTTGAAGCACAACTGGACATGGAAAATTTGGATCAAAAAGGTTGTAAAGAACTGATGAAGGAAAGGAGTTTTAAAATGGCTGCACTCCCAGCTCTGCATAAACAGAAGCCCACAAACTTCTTTTGTCAAATGCCTCCATCAGTGGTGGTTGTGGGAGCTGGTTCCACAAGCAGGGAAAGTAGCTCCTGAACCTGTGCCAGGTCAAGAACAACCATGCCATGGTTTGGGTGCCTTCGTTGCTGCATGAGTCACACCTTGGCACCGCCTTGCCTGGGGTGTTGCAGGATGCCACCAAGGCTGGGCATGACTTCTTTCTAGTCTCTCACTACCTGGTAGGTATCTTCAAAGTAATAATTTGACAGGGCTTTGGGCAGTAGTCCATTTAATCCCCCAGAGATTGAAAGCTGCTTCAGGCATTATTTTCTATTCAACGTTACTAAACAACACTAAGACTCTGAACACTGCACTTAGAAAAATTATATTATCTATATGTATCATAGTAATGCTAAGCAATCACTGCTTGGGTTCAGGATCCTGCCATGATGGGGCTAAGAATAATATGTCCCCCCCCCACCCGCTTAGTGAATCATAAATGGCCTTTCCAGACCATTCATAACTGCCAGTCTGAAATTTGTTTTTTGTTTGTGTCTTTTCAACTTGTATTTATCTACATATTGCTCTGCTAATTTTAAGCCAAATGCATTGGGATTATTACTGTTTATCTTCTGAGTTTTAAGTTGTGAATAATGACATTTCCAAGCTTTTCTCATTAATCATAAAGCCGTTAATGTCTTTGCCTTTAATCGGTGGAAGAGAAGAGCTGTGTGTGATCACACAGACCAAACACTAGCATTTGGAGGAAAATGCTGAGTATTTGGAGCTTTGTGAAAAAATCAGCAATGACAGCTGGTGCTTTACAGATCTAAAACCTTTCACACTGTTACAGGTAGGATAACCACTTGCTACCAGCTGGTAAGGTCTACGTGTAAAAGTAAGCTGTGCAGGTGGGCTTATGGTGTTGTCTAGTTGCCGAACACCCTGCAGTAAATTTATTTTCACCTGTGGCACCAAGGTTTATACAGAAACTTCTTACTGAAATGCAAAAAAATGCAATTTATACAACAGAGAAAGAACCTGTGTCAGTGTAAGTCAGATCGTAGCATTCTTGCCTTTAAAGTGTTTGAAATTGGCCATAGAGTATAAACCAGACAGTGCAGCTAGAAACTTCAAATGCATGCCTGTGAGTTTATTTGAAAAAGTCATTGGTCAATATGGAAAAACTGATGGTTTAATTCAGTGAAAATTCCAACTTAAATAACTTGGGGTCGGTTCTTGGCAATGTTGTTAGTGGGTTTTTTTCCTTGCTTTTCAGTGTAAGAAGCCTGTTCTGCCTTCTCTAGTCGATGCAGGTAGTGCTCAAATGTGGTGGATGAGAATTAACTATCTCATTGCGGTTGGCTAACTCAATACATATTGATTTGTGGGTCCTCTGACCTAAAAAAAGACAAACTATATTAAACTTTGAAATAATGTTAAATAAGGATAGCCTTCACCAAATTAGATAATAGAAAACACGTCCCAGTAGCACTCTTGTGGTAGAATAGTTAAAAGACATTGGCTTCTGGAAACCATAACTTATTGACAGTGACATTCCTTTGGCTAGTTTGATCTCAAGCCAAGCTGGCTGGCTCACTTGTGTAGAAGTCATCACAGTCATATCAATCCCACCCAGTTCCGACAGAGCTCGGTTCAGTGGAAATGCTGAAGACACCTCAGGATCCCGTGACTGAGGCTGTTGACTGGTATTTAAGAGATTTATCTCCAGCTCTGCAGCAGATTTCACATATGGCATTTTACAAATCCATGCATTTCTTTTCTGTGTCTCTACCTGAGAAGCAAAGGCATTGACCATGCCAGGGTTCTGTGGCCCTGATGTCCAGATGCAGATCTACCACAGTGTATTGTGCTCCCTTCTGGTATACAGACCTGGGTTTCTTTCCCATGGAAATCAGGATGAGGCAGAAGAGGCCAGTGGGTATCTGCATCTTCTCGTGGTCCTGGGTCAGGACGTGATGAAAGCACATATCTGGACCTGGAAGCTGAGAAGTTCCCTAGTTCTGCTGGACTGGTAAGCACCACAAGCCATACCCACTGAGCTGGCTGAAAATTTCACTCACCCAGGAAACTTATGTGAACCATGAAAGGAAGGAGAGGAACCCTGCAGATGAGGGCAGCAGAGATGAGGAGGTACTGTTCCTTTCAATGGCAGCCTGAAATTTTCTTTGGTTAAGCCAACTGAGAAACCACGTTATACCTTTGCCGTCCACATTTCTCACTGATTCAGGTAGCACCTTGCTCCATACACTGGGTTCCCGCACTCAAGCACACAGTTCTTCCCAGGTATCACATTCACTGTCCTGCTTTATTACCAGAATATAATGGAAATGCTCATTGCCAGTGCTCCTGTTGCAAGTTGCACTGGTGACACCAAGGACAGGATGTGGCCCTTCGCTATGACATTGCCGGTGAGTCAATCAAGCAAGTGCCTGGCTCTCTGTTCAGTTGTTTTGATTTTTGCAGGTGTCATCGTGCTCCTTCACATCTTTGGTTTTTGCAACACCTGGATGCTAAATGATATACTTTACTGTGACACATTCAGATGAAAACTACCAACTAATAATGCATGAAAATAATAATTTCGACTTCAGTAAAAATAGATGTGATATTAGATGCAGTGTTTACTGGCAGGACATAACTGCTCTGGTCTGTCTGGTAAAGAACCTTAACTTTTGAAGTCAGGTGTATTGGGAGTTTCTGATGGAAACAGAGCTCTGATAATTACACAAGAATTTATTGTCAGATATTTTATTACAGTGTTAAAATAAAAGCCCTGCTGCACTGTGAACACTACCACAAGCAAATGCAGAGTCATCCGAGAAGGCACATGCAGAAGAGACGGTTTTCTCTTGCGTGAAGAACAGTAAGATGCTCCTCTGCTAGTATTTTTACCTGCCCTTCAAGCCTATGAAAATCTACACTTTGGAGGGCTATATGGAGATTTCCAAGTAAAAATTAATTTGCTGACAGCTGTTCCTTACCAATAGGTAAATTGGCATGGTTTATCTGTAAACCAGCTCTGCCTTGGCCAGTGCAGGCCTGACAAAGCTTGGAGAGAAGGAAGGAGACCCACCCTCCGTGTCCTTTCTCCCCCCCAAACTCAGCCCTCTCCTGAAGCTCTCTACAGTCTCTTGGACACATTTCCTTTTGCTCCAGGAGAATGGTGCAAACCCACCTGAATTATCCTGGGCTCAAAGCAGCAGTGTTACCATTTCTTCTGTAGCTGCTGTACCCCAGAGCCCGTTCCAGGGTTAGCAAAGAGTTTACTGAAGTTTATTAATACAAACAAGTGAAGAGATTATCCCTAGATGGTGAGGAGGGCCAGGTGTCTAATAACTAAGATTATGACTGGCATGTGGAGCACATATCTTTACCTGTGGTATCAGTCTTATTTTCCCATATGCTTTCTCATCTATCTCATACAGATTTTTAGAATACTTCTGAAAGTGCTATGAATTCTTTGGGACAAGAGAGTGCTTTTTTTACATTCCATCAGTTCCTAAGCCTACAGGACCATGGTCCCTCAGAGGGCTTGGGAACAAGCCCATGCTTGCCACTGCTAGTGGACTCCTGGAACAGTTTTCACTTGTGACATCCCCCAACCTACACCCACAGGGCAGTATGGCGGTAGTTTTAGTCTCCTGGGGGATCATATAGGTCAGTGACTGGTCCCAAAAGGCAGTATGGAGGAAGCCACTCTCTTTTGAGGGAAACAGCTGTGTGGACACAAGCAGCACTTCACCAGCTGGCTTCAGGACCAAAGCACATGCTTACTTTACTGTGTGGATCCAGGCGGTTTAGAAGGGCTCAGGCAGTGGAGTATCTACCACTCTCATTGGGAGATAATTTCCCCCAGCGACAACACCATCAGGGTCCACCCCTGTCCACCATCAGTTGGCCAACCCCAACTCTGGCAAAGACATGAAGAGCTCCTTGGGTCTCTCCGCTCACTCGCTCCTGGCTTTATATTCCCCACATGTGAATGTCTCGCTGTCTCACCCTTCCTTCCACATCCTGTTCTTGTGTTGTAGCCAGATAGCATTTGTCTTGCACAGCTGGGAAGCCTTGAGCCATTTCTGGGAAGGAGCAATCCTCAAGTCTGACTTAGGTAGGACCTCATAGCCCCCTGTACTCTGGAGGCCTTGGTTCCACCTGGAGACCTCAGTGGTAGTCTCCTTTCAGAAATGCATGGCCAGAAGTTTACTGAATTCAACAGCCTGAGCCATATCTATGGTGAACTTTTCCACTAAGCCTCCTAATTCTCTAGTTTACTTGTATTTTGTTTCACTGTTCCTACGCTGATGCTGTACAAGTCACAATTAGTATTCATAACTTTTGCTTTAATAACCATGGGCAGAAAGTCAGGAGATCTCTGAAAGATTTGCCAGGAGTTAGGAACAATCTTTTTTCCCCCCTTTTTTCTTTCTTTCTTTCTTTTTCCCTTTTTATTTTTCATTTTTAATTTTTCTTTCCAAAACAGCTAGAATGGTAGGAACAATTTTATACTGATGTACAGTGTCTGGTGCATGTTCAGTGAAAACATAGTGGCATTCTTTGAAAAGTTTTAACCACCAGTAAAGAGGATCTGTAAAAAGTCAAGCTGAAGGGCACAATGATCTAAAACCAACTCATGAGCTGGCAGTGCAGAAGAATAAAAAGATCTTGTAGAAGCAAAATACCTCCACTTTTGTACTGTGGCATTTAGCTTGCTACATTATGGCTTCTGACAACAACAGGTGACAGGAATTTAAAAGAAAGTGAAGTATTCACTCTGTTCCAGTTCATTCTCACCAGTTTTACAAGGTAGATCATCAAACAAGAGAAAAAACCACCACAATGTCAAGGAAACACTCCCTGTCACATTCAAGGACATGTAAATATTAATAGCGTCTGGCACCAATCTCCTGACACACCAGTTGGCGGTAGTTGCTAAGTGCTATACTTTGGTAAAAACAAAAAAGGAGAGAGAGTTTGAGAGAGAGAATTTAAAAAAAAAAATGTTGACGTTAAAAGAAGCCTCTTCACTGGAGATGCATGCTTCTCAGAAATGTTTTCTAAATGGGACTTCCCTCTCATCTCTCCACAGGATATTTCCTATCTTTTGATAGAGAAAGGATATTTCTTATCACTGTTCTCAAAAACATCTAATAGCAAAGGAAAGAATCCCCCAGGCTTAAAGAATTCAAGGATGATTTTTTAATCTGAGTTCCCAAATTCCCCAACTCCCGAAAGTCCAAGAAATCCCAGACTTCTTTTTTTCTAAGAAAGTCTCAAACAGTAGAACAGAATTGGACACGGAAGAAGCACACAAAGTCTTTCCTCCACAGTAGGAAGTGAGCACATCATGGTGAGAGCCTCTAGAGCACCTGGACATCTTCAAATGATGCGTTAGAAACCGTTTGACACCTTCGCAAATTCATATGCAAATCAATATATGGACTGAATTTTCATGGTGTGTCTGAGGCAAGAAGTGAACAGGCTGGGAAACACACTCCCACAGTGTTTTCTTTTCCAGCAAATCTTAGTTTGGTCCTGCTTATTTCCAGTCTTGACGGAAGTGTCTCAGATTATGTCAGCGTCTGTCCCCTGTGGGAACATTTCCCAGATTTACTACTACACAGTTAGTTGGATCTTCCTGGCTGTCAGACGAGGCTGTCCTCCCCCTCTGAGCAGTTCTACTCCCTTACTCATGCATATAAATTTGGTTAACTTTAGTAACTTTGTCCTTCTCAAGGCAACTGTGGGAGGAGACACTCTGGTGTGGAAAGGAGCCAGACAATCAGTGTGGGTCATTTACCATCCGCAAAGCATCCAAATTGCAACTGTGTTGTCTGCTTTTATCTGGGTTATGCAGGTCAGATATTTTAAGGTATTTAAAGAGAGGTAAGAGAGGTACTTGCCAGCATTTTCTAAAACACCTGGCACTCATTGAAATGAAAGAAAAGTAGTCATCAAGGTGCTTTGCAAGCCCCATTCAATATCAACACGCAAAAATGCTTTTTAATAGCCAGCCTGCATTTTGTCTTAGACATAGGCAAAACATACGTAATTTTTCTAAATGAGAAAGGCACAACTTAGTGGAAAATTATTTCCCCTCCTTCTAAAAAGAGCCAGAGCTTCTTGTTTCTGAACAGCTCTGTAGGTCAGGAGGAGATAAATGGATTGGTGTCCAACACTTCCCTTTGAAAAGGGGGCTCAACCTTTTAAGCTTCCCCACCCAAATCTGTGAATTCAGGTTAAATTTGGCAAAAGACAAAAGGTGGGGAAAGAAAGGCAAACCCCAAACCTTTCATTGCCACATTCTCTAAATGACACATTCTTATTTTTTCTTTAGCTGGTCCAGAGAATATTTGTCCTCACACTGCAGACCTTCTTCCCAACACCCCACATTGACCAAAGACATAAAGTGGGAAACCGAAACCCACACAAGTAATGTGCCACATCAGTAATGTGCAGTGAAGTGTGGCTGCTGCCTCCCTCCTTGAGATGTCTCCTCTAGCAGAGGACTTGTTAAGCACCTTTCCTCCTTTGCTATGCACTTTTTCCCAGGTACCCTACGAAAGCAACTGCAGCCCATGCTACAGAGGACATCAATCCACTTTCCTACTCTCCCACAAACAAACCTAGAGGAAAGATCCCTTCTGGAACCTCTATGCAGACAAAACACAGTAATAAGGGAGATAAAGACTGGTGCCACTAGGAGCACCCAGCGCATCCTCCCTATCACATATTTCTCACCATAACCACTCTTTGTTGGTTTTCCCTCCCAGCAGCCAAAACTATGGCTTAAAAATGGGGAAAAGAAATTTTTCCTGGCCCCTGAGATGACCAGGAGGAATCCTAAAGCAAGGGGTTAATATGGCATAAACATAATGTCCATGGACTGCAAAAAAATCAGGTTTTTGGTTTGCTTTTCCAAGTGGAGCTCTTGGATCAAAACTACCTCTGTTCCTCTAAAATGTAATAATTAAAAATTCCTCTGAAAACAAAATGGACCACCTCCTTCAGAGAATGAATTTTTTTGCATTACTAAAATCATTAAGAAAAAAAAGTAATTGATTTTCACCAGCCTAATGAGATCTGCCCTTCTCATGTTTGTCCTAAGCACCACCACTAATGGCCAGTGTGACTGCAAAGGACAGGGTGCCTTTCTATTGCTAGAAAGCAATGTAACATGGTCTGAGCTATCTCCCCTCTCCTCGGCCCTTTGCTGATGTGGACAAGGAGAATATTGTTGTTCTGGAGCATGATGACAACCTGGACAATCTCTCCCTTGTATGTACCCTGAGGACACCTCACTGGGAAGGGGCCCCACCTTTACTCTTCCTTCTGCCTTGTATTAAGTTCTTATTCAGAAAAAATTGATATTATTTTAAGTAGGAACTTTGTACAATAAAATGTACTTTTGTGCTACCAGGAAAAATTCCTAGGCAAATACGTTTACTAGACCTTGTTGTCAATGGGCTGAAAGAACATACTTTGCATTATGCACATGCTTAAGTGGTGCTTTAAACAGTGAGGGATTTAAGGACTTGCATAAATGTGCTTAAATCAGGTCTTCATCTTGTGAAGTTCTATTTCATGGAGTTTGACAAATCTTCGGCTTTTCTCTTTTGCAAAGTGAACACTACATATATTTAATGTAATAGTACGTTAAAAACCCAACCAACCAACCAACCAAACACAAAACCCCAGAAGATTCAACCAAACTCGCAGTGCTGTTCTAGATAAATAAGCTGAGAAGTAACATTATGTAGATCAGTACTGCTCAGAACAGCTTTCAGGTGTTAGAGTGATGAGCAATGGTATAAAATCGTATAATCTTATGTAGGGCAGGGAAGGATGTAAGTGATGTAGAATTTGTGTTGGATTCCTGTTCAGGGCTTCACTTCACCCCTTTGAATTTGCCAGATCTCCCTCTGACACCACCAAAAGCTTTGGGTATGCAAAAAGCAAAGCACGCAATCAAATGCATTATGTATTATTTGTTGGCACTCTTTAAAGATGACTTAGTTTCTCTCGCCAGACATTTTCTAATTATTTTTCTGCTGCTTTAAGAGGAGACTGTGTTCTGCTTGTCTACACCTTGTTTCCAGGCTGCACATACTTTTGCTTTTTAGGCTGATATTTATCACTATGAGTTTATCTTTAAAAAAAGAATCCATTTCCAGTACTTGTAGTTATTAATTCTTTCATCTCCTTCCCCATTTGTTTCACCTGCAGCGCAATGCTACATGGTTTATATTCGTTATTGTGCTATTATTTGCCTCAAATATGTTTTGCACTGTTACATGAATTATTTCTGACAGCTGAACAAAGGCAAGATGTTAATCCAAGGAAGCAATCTGCAGAAAGTGCTATTAAACAAGAGCAGGAATATCTGTGCAATTTACCCTACCCAAAGATGTACAGTAAAAACTGGGAATCATCAATCTGTGGATATCATCACACTGACAAAGCCAACAGCACTGGGAAGTCATGGACTAGGTTGCTTTGTCTGCTTAACAACCATTTGGAAACCTTTATATTATTTCTACTTTGGGCTCTGAACAAAAAAGATGAAGTCAGTCAAAATACGGGTCCTTCTGCAAAAATGAAGAGAGGGTATTTCTGCTCGTAAGTCCGCAGTCTTGCACCAGTGCACTCTCCTGACTGCAGAGCAAGAAGTTAGCACGTAGGGCAACATTTGGGCAGGACACCGCAGTGACACTGCCAGCGTGCTCCTGCTCCTGGCCAAGCTAATCGGGGCTTGTTTGGGAAGTTTCTGCACATTGCTTGATTTCACAGAGTGATTGTGCTGTTGGGCAAGGGTGTGTGTTTGTATGTGTATGCTCTCACCTCACATTAGCAATCCAAAGTGGTACCCATGCAGTCACAGGCTGGAAGACACCCCAGGAGATCATCTAGTCCAACCCCTGCTCAGAGCAGGGCCAGGCAGGGTTGCTCAGAGCCGAGTCCTCTCAGGCTTTGAATATCCCCAAGGATGGAGACTCCATAACCACTCTGGGCAACCTGCTCCACTGTTTGACCACCCTCATGGAAAAAATTGTTTTCATATGTTTAAATGGAATTTTCTGTATTTCAGTTCGTGCCCGTTTCCTCTTGTCCTGTCACTGAGCACTACTGAGAAGAGCTAGGCTCTGTCTTCTTTATTCCCACCCCTCAGGTATTTATAAACACTGACAAAATCCCCCTGGGTCTCCTTTTCTCCAGGCTGAGAAGTCCCAGCTCTCACAGCCTTTCCTCATGTCAGCTACTCCAGTCTCTTAATCATCTTTGTGGTCCTCCACTGGACTCATGCCAGTGTGTCCATTCTTCTTTTGTCCTGGGGAGAACTGGACCCAGAACTTCAGATGTGTCTCACCAGTGCTGAGCAGAAGGGAAGGATCATCTCCCTCAACTGGGGAGTTGACTCCCTCAACTCCCGTCCCTGAGGCAAGGACAGCACA
>NW_009209752.1:0-51028 GCF_000690835.1 Fulmarus glacialis
CCTTAATGATTCTATGATTCTATGACATGCTGTTTATAATAAGTATATACATCTAAGCTCTTGTATTTGATCTTCCTAAAAAGAGCAGAAAAAAAAATTAGGTGGTTTTTTTTAACTTTACCACAGCACTGTTCTAAATAGCTCAATTTTGTGTTCACATTTTAGTTGCATGAAGTACATGGACATTGACTGTATTTAGTGTAGGGACCTGGGTTTTGGAAGGCAGAGTCTTGTCTGCGCTATGTAACAGCACCAGTAATTAAAAGTGTATCTCACTGAACTTTGCTAAGGTACGTCTGAGAAAAAGGAACGCAGCTTTAACAGATTGATTTGTATTAGTGGTATGAAAAGTAATTGTCAGTATGACTTATATAGAATCAGTACATCTAATAGAGAGGCTGCAAAAGAAGAGGTTGTGCGTGCTTATCCTGGACATTTATTATGTTACAACAAAACATGCAGATTAAAGAAAGTGTACAGACTAAATACTGTTTTGAAGCGGGAAAAAAACTTTTACATGACATTTTTTTATTCTTCGTGCCAAAGAGCAGGACTGTGAACATGAGCCTCATTTGTGTTTGACAGTTTGCACATGGAAACACCTCCTTTTTCAGCTAAACTGATATTAAAATCCTTGGTTTAAAGAATTAATAGAAAAAGTACTTTAATTAGGAGTGTCTGCCCTAAAAGCTAGTACAAAGGAAACATTTTCTTGAATGTGAGAAACTGTAACAAATATTAAATAGTCAAAAACCAGAAAGTAACCATAATAATAGATTATTGTTTCAAATGCATTGATGAGTGATACACATGGGAAAGAAGACATAGATGTAAACAGGGGCAAGAGAATTAACTGAAATCAGACACATAACTCCTTATATAGTTTTAAAATTGCAGTGTTAGCAAGAACCCTGCTCTAACATATTTCAAGCAGGTTTCTACCAGCTTATTTTCCTGGTCAAATGCTGAGGGCTACAAGTCTTCTGGGACTTCTGGAATGATCTGCCTGGGGACTCCAGAGCTTCCAGTGCCTTGGAAGCCTAAATGGCATTAACGCAGTGCTTCTGCTAGATCCTTGCTGCTTCTCCTTTGGTAATTGGTGCTTCCTTAGTACTTACTTTCACAGGAGAGGAAAAAAAGAAGAAAAAAACGTAGGTATAAAATTGTTCAGAAATATATCCAGAAGATGGTAAAATGAGAAGACTGAAACACAAGTCGGGCCATGTTCTAAAACAACAGCAGACGACATTTTGGGTCCTCATTAAAGAAAAGCATTGCTTAGGCATTTTATTTTTCCCCTTTTCCCAACTGTTTAGCTCTACAGAAACAGCAGCAGTAGAGAAAAACAAGGAAATTGTTTTTTGCTTTATTATGCAATAGTTCTGGTTTATTGACAAGACTGTTGTTGCACACACTGACTCAGACTGAATCTTCTGAAGATCCTGTTCTTTGCTGTTTCAAAACATCATCTTGGCACTTCTTCATTCTTTGTTCACGGTGGACTGGGTTTTCCCCACTGTTTTCTATTGTTGGTAGTTACTCTGTGAGTACCTCCATTAATGAATATGGTGCTACTCGTAATGAATATTGACATGTGAGTAAAGGTGATAGGGTCAAATTTCTAGCAGCAATTCCCTCTGATGTAGAGTTGTCTTTCAAAAAATTATTGGGATTATCTGTTCAAATGTAAACATGAATGAGCAAGCTTTGGCTTGATTTCTGGTAATTGTAAGTAATTCTGCTGCTTTCTGAGTTTACATTTCTTGACTAAAATGGTCTAACTGTGTTTTCATTACCTTTTTTCCCTCCTTCTTCTCCTCTTCCCTCTTTCTTTTGCTGCATAGAGGAAAGAAACTAAAAGAAAACTAAATAATGCCACAGGGTTGACTGTTATTAAACATTTTGCATTTTATTCGAAACTTATATCCACTAAAAGAATTAATTTCCCCATGTTGAATTATATATGAAATAAAAGGTATGGGCCTGTCTCTGAGCTAATCTGCATGAGATATAAACTGATTTAAATTCATCAAACACAAATGTGGCTTTCATTTTCGTTCATACCAAATACCCACAGCGGTAGGATGGGCAGTAAGAGATTTCTTGGGTTGTTCATTTTCCCATCGTCTCGACGAGGTGACAGAGGCCAGGCACAACACTGAATCAAAGGGCGTCAGTCCAGCTGCGTTACGCTTTGGGCAGTAGTATTTGATTACAGAAGTCTCAAAATGTGCTTGTACAAGTGGGTGACGTGTTTCACGGCTGTACTGGACTCCTTTATGGTTCATCTGAGATTTGCTTGCTTTGATCCACAAGTAGATGGCATTCGGTGTTCCAGAGAAAATCCTCTATTTCCATTTGAGGAATAGTGATTAAACAAAAGCAAAAGTAACATTATGGTGTAATCTTTGAGCTGCAGCTATAGGGAAAGCACTCGCCTTTTTAATTTTTTTTCCAAAATAATTCTGTAGATCTCTACAACCTTTCTCAATCAACTGTTTTGCTGAAATTATAGGGTGGAAAGTGTTTTTTCCCTGTTCTTGCACCCCATCTCTTAGATAAGTAGGGCAAATTGAACCAAGAATCTTTTACATTTTGACATCAAAATTTGCGTAGTTGTCACCGTGGGTCAAGACCACATCTAAATGTAGGATAACCTCTGAAACAGCTGGTGGAACATCGTGGCCATGGGTTTATGAAGAACTTGCACAACATACAGAGAATAAGATTTCTTGCAAAGGTGCACAAAAGAGTAAGATGAACTCGTAGCTCCAACCAGACAGGAATTTTTGGGGCAGAGGCTCAGTGTTTGTGCAGGGACTGTTCCATGTCTTTGCTAGGTGCCCCACCTCCCCCAGGGAGCTGCGCTGGCTTCGGGATGCTCAGCTGCAAGAAGCAGCTTATCTCGAAGTCTGTTTCTGCAGCATGCCGGCGCTGGCTTGCAAAGCACAGCCTTGTAAAACCCTGTTAATAAACAGCCGGTGGAGCCAGTAACGCTCAGCCTTCAACAAGTGGCAGTTTGTTGTTCCGGGGCTAACAGACGTGGAAGTGGTGCCAACCGTGCTCCTCGCTGGAGGCGGCTGAGCGCCGTGGGACCGCTGCCGGCGGGGACCCGAGCTCCTCGGGCATCGTCCTCGGCGTTTGCTCAGCAGCAGCAGCAGCAGCGCCCAGAGCCAAGAGCTGAGCTTTGCTGGGCGGCCTTGCTGAGCCCGTATCTGCTGTTTTACCGTCTGGGAAAGGCAGATGCAACGCTTTCGATAAGGGGCACAGGGGTGCAGACTCGCCGCTCTGCAAGCTCACAAATTTAGGGTTTTTCAGACTGCTTGTGAGGAAAGAAACTGGTACTTCCCCCAGAGCAGTAACGCCGCGAGTTTCCGCTCTGCACAGGCTGTGCCGAGAGCTGCATATGTTTGCAAAGCAGGGGGAGAAAAAACCCCACCCTGAAAACCCCAAACAAACAAAACTCTACGTATTGCAAAAGCCTCTGTTAACATCCAGAGCTGAAGATTCTCTGGCTGCGTCATTTGGAGGTGAGAATTGAGATAAATTAAAAAAAAACACCTCACTAATATCAGGAAGCGTTGCCTGTGGTTCACTTATCAGCAAGAACATTTATTTATATTAGTGTTCTTCGTTTATGAGCAACCGACATGAACTATGGTAGAAGTTCAGCAAACACTATACTGTTTAAGTTAAAAATAAGAAATCTTTATAAATGCTGGTGCATTTTGTTACATTTCTAATTTGTTTTACCTGACATTTTATTAGCTTTCCTAAATGTCTTATGTTACTGGTAGAAAGCTTATAATTTTTTAGCAAATTTACTTTGTAAATTACAAAAAGGATTTGTCAGAACTAGAAGCAACAGGAACTGACGTTTAAATAGCTTCAGATGCATATAATACAAAGAGAAGTGTAACATTTACAGCTGTTGTGTCTGTCATCTTAAATTTCAGAGGTGCTTCACACATAACATTATTCTTTGGGACTGGAACCCACTAATATTAGAAAACTTTTTGCTTTGTAAAATGTAACTCCAGCAGAATGCAAGTTTTTAATAAACTTCTGTAATCATCATGCACCCTTTAATTTCAATGGAGTCTGTATTTAGGACCCAATTGCTTGCATTTAGGACCCAATTCTCACAGCTGGCTACAATTTTTTAGGGGAAGAAATAGGCAAAATATTTATAGTAAGAACACTTACATGTGTAAATATCACTTTAATATCTTAAACTGTCTAGTTAGAAATTTCCAGTGTGTAACGAATACGTTTCCAAGATTTTTTCTAATAAAACCAGAACTTGAGCTATTTTATAATGCTGAACAACAAAAAAACATATGGCATACAGTCTGGATGTATATTTCCATCCACATGTCTTCCTTGCATTTGTTTCAAATTTCTGAGCACCTGGCATTTCTAGCCTCAAAAAAAAAAAAAAAAAAAAAAAAAAGGGGCAGGGATTTTCCAAAGAATATGGGAGAGCGGGTGGGCAGCCACATCCTGCCAAGGCGATGTCAGCGGGATGTGGGCTGCGTCAGGACTCTTTGAAAGCTCCAGCAACACCCTTTGACTCAGTTATAAACCAGCGCTGCTTTCACCTTACCATAAGGCTGTTCATTGGAGTTACCCGATGGAAATACAAAACAGATAGCTCTTTCCTGGTTATTTTGAGCCACTCTCTTGTTGCAGAGCAGACCAAAAAAAAAAAAATCCATTTCCTGAAGGGAACCTGTTGCTAAAAGAAACTCTTGCATATTGGAGAGTCATCAAAATATGAAGCCATGCCACATTTCAGTCAGCCTCCACTGCTTGAACAACCTCTCTGGCCTGCCAAGTGTAATTTAGAGTACCCTGAGGCGGCTGTAGTTTATGCTGACCGATGTGAAATTGTTCTTCCCTGACCAGTCCTCTAGAAAAATCAGCATAGTTGGAGGGAAGGTCCTCGCTCAGTCTGCTCATACGAAGATTTCTGAAGGACTGAATCATGAAAGGGGAGATATTGTGTCTTCCTGCATCACGATACCACTGTGCTTGCCTTCCAGTGCTCGATTTTCCCAAGCCATGTCACTTCTTTTAAAACTTGCCGTGGGCCTGAGGTTATTGTGAATAATGAGCTGTTAGAAATGCAGAGTGCATCTGACCATGCAATGCTCAGTTTCAGTACAGCTGCCACAGCCTTTTGAGTCTTATTTTTATCAAGGCATCCATGGCCTTGTGTAGTGGTGCTGGAAGCCAGGTGTTTGTTTTTATCAAATCATGCTTTTACACTTTCTGGTGAAGGATGCATAGCGTTTAGAAAAACAATTTTATTATCATAATCACTATTATTATCATCATCATCATCATTATGTAATAATAATGTATTTTTAAAAGAATGGAAACTTGCTTCCTTTTAATACAGGTCATTAGGCAGCTGCAGCATTATTTTATTATGACTTTTTTTCTTCTATAGTTGCTGGAGTTTTCTGCTTCTGACAAAGATGCTCAAACACTGCTCTCAGTTTCTGAAACAGCACAGACACAAGCATTCACTTTTGCTGGCTGGGAAATTATGACACCCAAATTTGCAGAAAGACTAGTTTATGTTTAGGCCTTCATTTATGTATTTTATTATTTTAACTACTGAAATATGACTATCACAGTATGAACTGTTAGTGTAATGAATCAGTATTTCAATATACTTTATTAGCTGATTTTAATTTATACATAAACACTGTAATAAAACTGTAAGGAGATACATTCTCCTAATGATACTGGGTTTTCTGTAAAAGTTTGGTCTTGCCAGTGTAACCCAAGACAAAGAAAAAAAAAAATACTGGTCTATAAATTTTCAGGACCAACTTGAAATACTGTAAAGGGTCCTGCTTCTCACCGTTAGGTATCCACCATCACACAGAATCAGCTATTTCACTAGGCCTCCTAGAATTGAGGAGCTTACTACTTGTCACTTTTGAAAATGTTCTAAATTATAAAATGGCACCTCAAATTCCAAACAAATGCCAAATAAAAGAACTCCAAGGTCTGATAACTGGCCCAAAGGTTAAGTGACACAGACTGGTTCTCATTCACATTTCTTTGAAATCTCTGCCGCAGCCAGAACTACGTAGCGCTTGGTCCTGTATCTGTTCTGATCTCTTCAAAGAGTCTTCATAGCAATAAAATCTGTTGCTTTGTGTGTGGTTTTTTCAATTCAGAGTATCTGAAACCACATGAAAGTTGTGTTGACAGCAACCAGGGAATGTTTTTATAACAAAAAACAAGTGTATGTATGGTGTGCCTTCAGGAGGCACGTGGGCATTTTTGAGAGCCCTAAGGCCTGGAGTAGGGCTGGAGTAGTGTTGATAGTCTGTAGAGGATGGAAGGAGTAAAATCTGCTGTAGTTTCATCTGTAATGACTTTTTTGACCCAGTCTGCCTCTGCCTGGACATTGTTTTGGAAATACCTAGTTGGAGTGATGCAAAACAGAGCTAGGCTTTTGGTGGTAAGAGGATCACTGCTTGACCATAGATCCCTAGATCTTCATTTGCCAGTGTGGATGTCCCCCACTAAGCCAGTACTGAACGAGGATGGGAATTCTTCCTGGATCCTTGTTTTTCCTTTTCACTTAACCAAACAGATGAATTATGCCACCATTGGACCAACATTTGGTTGAAAAATGTTGTTTCAAGCTGTGCTTGCATGTAAATGCATCCATAGAGGCAGAGGCCTGGTTGTCTAAGCACTGTCCTGACAGCTGCAATCTCCTGCACTGTGCTTTTTGACCTGGCACTTGTAAAAAGCCTTGTAAAAATTATTTAACATCACCAAGTTTTCATTCTACGCTGCAAATTACAGAAATCGTAATTTTTACAGTCCATGCGTAATAAGTATAGATGATAGAAGCATTACTCGATACTATTGTTTGCATGCCATGTTATTACCCAGAGCACACCTGAAACCAATGGTTGCTTTCTGAAGGTTTAGGGGAAAAAAGGTAATGCTTGGGATGTTGTATTGTATTGCAATGCGCTTTGCCCTTTGTAAAAGAAAAAAAAATAAAAATCTTTGCCGATGGGTTGTATTAAAATGCTTTTATTTGTGTCTTATGCATATCTTTAGAGAGACATTGTCTGACCAGTAGCAGGATGCAAGACATATTACCAGGGGAAGTAAAGTTTTTGGTAAACGTTATTTTGGATACTGGATAAAGTAAATACTGCATTGTTAGACTGGAGCTATACGTGTGGTTTTCACCATTGTGCATCTGAAGGATTACTTTTCCTATTATGCAGTTTGGGTTGTGCAATATTTTAGCTGATTATGGATATAAATGATCTTGCTTATCACCAGAGGCATTGGCAGGCAACATCCTAGTCAAATACCAAATAGGATGTAAATAAAATAAATGCTAGGCATGTTCTCTGAATGCGTGCAGTTATCCTGTGCATGTGCATAGTTTGCAGTTACTGATAACGAAGGGAAGAGGAGGGAAAGGTAAAGGGAGAAAGGAAGGGGAGAAAGGAAAAGAGAAAGGCAAGGCAAGGCAAGGAAAGAATTAAGAAATTATCTACAGTGGGAAAAAGAAAACTCAGCTGATCTTCTCTGTTTCCTATTTTGGGCTTGATTCTGTGGATTCCCTAGGAAATGTTTAACAAGTGTTCACCAGAAGAGAAAACTTTATCTACATTAGAACTGAACATCAGGGGCTTCATTGGAAAGAATGGTTCGAACAGAGAAATAAGAGCTGCCTAACATCTTTCACTGTAGAGCATGTGCTTTAGGTATTTTTATATTTTTTTCCCCAAGCATTAATTTTTGGGCTTGAAAGTACCTTGCTAGTTTGTGTCTGGATCCTCTTTTAAGGGACCTAGCCCCGATCCTTGTGGATCAGCTAAATACAGCTAGTCCATTCTGTGACTACTCTGATAGCCATCAGCCAGTCTTGGTATAGTTTGAGACCCTCAGCTTGTGTTTTCCAGCAAGAAAAATGTATTACAATGTGGAGAAGGTATTTTGTCTTTCGTTTTGCCTACTCGTAGATTGCCAGTTCTTTTGCCTACTTGTAGTTTGCCAATACATGTCCCTTCTCTTTAGAAAAAAAATAAACAACCAAAACCAAACCAAACCAAAAAATGAAAACAGTTTTTTTCAGTCTTTCTGAGTGGAACACGTTTATAAGACCTCTGGTAGCCTTCACAGCTCTATGTGAACTTTCTTCATTCAGTTCGTGTTTGTGAAATGTGCCAAAACTAGACACAGCTTGCCACTGGGGTTTTGGTAATGCTGACTAGAACGGAACGGTTACTTCATATGTGTTGCAACATATACTGCTGTTCATACGTCCAAGTATGACATCTACCTCTTTGCAGCAGTATAAAGTTACGACTCATGTTCTGCTTAATGCAATCCACAGTAATTTCCAAATTCTGTTCTACAGAATTAAGAACTAGCCAGTGAGTGTTATAGGTGTGTACTAGGTTTTGCAAATTTACTTGCCTTGTGTTGAATCCCGCTGTGTAATTCAAATAGCGTCAAAAGTTTCCGAGTGCATTTATAAACCAAACCTGTAACCTCATGAAAGAATGAAATCAAGTTTATCTGCTGTAGTCTGTTGTCCAGATCTTGATTTTTGTTTTTAATTCTTCATGAGCTGAAAGTTTTGTCATGTCTCATATTTGTTCAGTTGGATCTGTTCAACAGGCTTTGTCAGTTAGATCATGTTGTTGCCCTTTCTGACCTTCGCAGCAATGGTAATACATATCTAGCCATCTCAAATTTCCCTATATATTCCAAGACATATTGAAAAAGACTGTCAACAGACTAACTATGTTCTTAGGTAAATTTTTCAGAATTCTTAGATGAAACTTCTCAAGGAATCATGACGTTACAATGTCCTTCAAATATCGTTCAGCGTCTTCTTTGGTTACTAATGGACTGGAAGATGCTACATTCACCTCCTATAATACAAGCCTGGGTTAAAGGAGTTTCCATTCAAATTTACCACAGCACAAAGCTGGGAAAGAAGTACATTGAATGTTGGTTATAATTCATAATGTTATTGACATATGAGATCTGTTCAGAAAATGGAGTATGGTATTCAGTTGGGGACATGTGGAAAGAATTCTATCTTGCCAAGAATAATTAGCTATGCAAAAATAGGATGGGGAATAACTGGCTGTTTACCAGTTCTTCACAAAAAGATCTTGTGTGTGTTGTGGATGATAAACTGAGCATGAGTCAACAACTTTGTGCTATGGCACAAAAGGCAGACATGGTATTGGCCTATCTATAAAGCAACTTAGTCTTAAGGACACATAAAGTCCTTCTGCTGTGGTCATGTACTGAGATGAAATGCTATCATAGGTGCTGGACCCCATAATTTAAGAAATACGTTAGCAAAGTGGTGTGATCAATGAGACTGGCAAAGGTCTTAAATATAAAATATGCTCAGAAAAACTGAAAGATCTAGGACTGTTCGGTTAAAAGAAGACCGGAGGGGAAAATTGTAGCAATTTACAAGTAGATAAAGAAATGTTGCAGCAAACAAGGCAAGAATCTGTTTCCCACATCCGTGTTGGCTATGCCAAGATGTAACATGCGTGCAGACTAACAAAGGGTTAAGTCTAACACTGGGAAATGGTCTCTAGAGGTAAGTGCTGTGGAGCACTGAAACAGGTTTTTTGGAGAGGTTGCATGTTCTTTATCAGGCTAGACAGTCATCAGGCAGTAATGATGTTGGGTGTGGTATAGAGAAAAGCTTTTTTTTTATGGAGAGAAAAGCTTTTTAGTTCTCAGCCACAGTACAATTTCCTTTAGTAAAAGGTTGCCATGGACAGTGAGTCATTTCTGATGGTACTTCAAAAATATTTTCAAATTCTTACTCGTCTTAAGCCATCCCATAGCTGTATCCACGATACCATCACAGGCCAAGACTTGCTGCAATGTCAGGTAGCAAAGTGGCATCTGGTATACATGCAGGTGTTTTTTCGCTGGGTTGCAAGCTTCCTATCTGTGCAGTAAAGCTTAAAAAACCTCCAAATAAGTGCTACACCACCTTCCATTGCCCAAGGCAGCCATAAAGCACATCGAATTGGGCCACTCTCTTTAAATGGGTCTTCCATTGATACGTGCTGAGTCCATGTTTTCATGGTGTTGTGTGGTCTGTTGTTAGTGTATCTAGAAGTGGAATGAAGACTATGGGTCTAAACCCGTGTCCCTTTGTGAATTTTTGTATAATCTTGTAGAAATCTCTAGAATCTTACCTACTCTAGAAACAGAAGTTTCTCTAGTGTGAATGTGGCTTGAATTTCCTCAGGAACTAGTGACTATCATCTCCAATGTTTTGCATTTTAACCTCAGCATACCCTTTCTGACTGGTTTTCTTCACATCAGTTCATAGCCACATAAGCAATTTTCTTAAAAAAACCAGCACATACTAACAAAATTGTCCACATATTTCTTTCCCTGTCAGGGGAGTGGAAAACAAAACACAGCATGAACATTAATCTTTTTGCTTAATGTATTTATGGAAAATGACTACTGTTACAATATAAAACAAAAAAAAGAATGGAACTGTATAATCTGTTCAGGCTGAGAATTCGTCAGGTTCAGGAGGCTTTGACACTGCAAAAGCTGACACGGTTAGCTGAGGGTATGCCCACCACTGACTCGGTCTCAAACAGTTGCTAAACCCTACATTTTACTGCATGCAGTTTTAAAGTAAATAAGCATTATTTTTTGTTTGCTTTAAAATGCTCTGCTTTAAAGCTCAGTGGCTCATGAGCCGCTCTGCACTGATTCACTGCATTAATTCCACCATCATGGTAGATGGCCACGTGCATAAAACATCAGCAATCCTGAATCGCGTGTGCAGAGTCCATGGACCGGGGTCTCCAGCTTGGTGCTAAGGGAAATAAAATAGTACAGGATTACCTGGGCACTTACTGCTTTGGTTTTGTGCCTCACTGCCAAAAGCTGTGAAGGTATTTGATATAAAGAAGAGCACTATTCCAAAACAAGCAGAAAGTTGGAAGAAGGGGCCAGAAGGAGCAGCTTAAACTCCTGTAATAATTATTGCGCTAGATGTAGGCCCACACAGGAGCAATTTGTCAGCTGAAATTGCAAAGGAACATACAGCAGAGAACTGAGTTTATTGGTGATTCTGAGACGCAATGGAAGAGATCAGATCTTCTCAGAGGGTTATACTTAACAACTATGTCAAATTTAAAAACCCAGACCTTCCGCTTATTAAAAACCTATAATGATTGAAAAGAGGGTTGATTATCAAACTGTTAAGCTGCCCAAAACGTCAGAAGCAGATAATAAATGTAATCATCTAGGATGACTTCATAAAAGACATTTTAGGTTTTGGTATGTTGCTTAGATACAGGTCATACACAATTTGCTGCAGATAATTTGTCAGATTAACAACTTTTTAGCAAGTAATTATTTGCAAAAAACGTTTCCATTGTCTGGCCTGCTCTGCACTTGGTAGAAAACTTTTGAGCATGTTGTAGAAGAAATAGAAGTGCCAACTCAAGGGTAATGCAGCCTTCTTCCACAACAAAGCCAAGATCTGGAACAGAGGAAGTTGCTTTTTAAGAAAGCCCAGAGTGTGTGAACATCTAGTAGTGTATCTAGATCATTACCTAACTTGCATATTTTCATTTTTTAGCATTGTCTCATCTACTTTGTGAAGAATTTGCTGAGTAAGCATGAATAAATGATTCAAGCTTTGGCTTTTGTTAGTGTTTTTTTTAGGTACACAGATTTCGTTCTCTAAATGGATGTGATGAAATACAAGTGCAAAATAAGTGCAAATTCATGTGTCTGACCTTTGTCTTTTACTTTCCTGATGTAACATGTGCAACATGAGCAAACTCACGTGGTGCCACAATTCTCTGTTCTCTGTGCCAGGCTGCCCGCCAACCAGCTATGCCAAAAGTAAGGGAGAAGCTCAAGAGTTGTCAAGCTTTGTGCCCAGGATTAAATAATGAATAAATAACAAATTAATTAATTAATTAGGGAGCAACAACAGTAATAATAATAATCTAGGTCTAACTCTGCAGAGAAACTCACATGACAAGTAAAAGTTAAAAGCTTAGCTGCCTGCTGACAAAACTAAATGAGAACACCAGGTATTTGATAGACAAGAACACTTCTGATTTTTTGTCAAACTTAACTTTCCATAGTTTCAGGATGCATTTGTAGGAGATTGTCCTTAGAATTCAAGACATGGCAATAAAGGAACGAAACTGTCTATAACGCATTGAGCTATTTTAAATCTTGCTTAGAAGGGAACAAAATATGTCAGTATTTTTATTGAATACCTTCCTCAATTTTTTAAATAGTCCTGATTTTCTTAGCGATGTTGCTTGAAAGTTTTTTTTTTAATTTTCCTTTTTTAATATTAATTATGTAATTGTGCTAACAAATAGTTCCAGTATACAGCAAGTCAGTTGTTTTCTCTTTTTCCTTTAAATATATTAGGAAAAATAAATGAGGGCCTTCTGCATCATATGTAGCTGGAATCCCTTTCCAGATTTTAGGAAATGTTACAGTTTAAGAGATCACAGAAGACTTCACAAAGAGACTTACAGGGTCAGATAAACATGCTTCACCCCCTTGAGAAGAAAGCAAGCCTAGCAATCCCTTTTATAGATTAGAAGGGGGAAAAAGTACAACCAAGGTGAAGCCTTGATTGTGGCCGGATAATAAATAAGGCAATTTTAATGAATGAATTAATTTAAATATATATGATTTTGTGAGATTATGTCTTTTCCAAAGGAAAGAGGATATTAATTTGTATGTCCTAATCTCTCCGTGTTTGTTGTATTTCAAAGTATCAATTTAGATCAAATGAACATCTGCAGTAGATCTCAAGAGGGAAAAAAATTCTTATATATTAAAGCTGTTTCTTGTCTAGTTCTGGTAAAAAATGTGTAAAGCGTCTTATTGCTTGGTATTGAAAGAAAAAACTAATATAGTTTCTGTATTTTTTCCTTCAGTTCTAAAATGATAAACAAATCATTACATACTAGTATGGAATTATACCTTGGAGAAGACACATACTAAAGACAATTATTTTTAAAATAATTTCTAGCCTCTTTTGTAGAATTAAAACGGATACAGACCTATTCAGGGCTTTGGATAATGTGTTTAATGTTCTCATAAGTTGGAAAAATCCCCAAACATTTTGTGAGTTAGAAACATTTGAAGTGGAAGTAGAGTGCTGTTTATGGGAAAAGTGATGCCATGAGTGGAGTAGGAGATTGGGAGGCTACCAGAGAGAGTTTTGAAGATAATGAAAAGAAATTAGTTTAGCTGGGAGTAGTGGGAGAGAATCAACCAATGGGAATATGTTACTGGCAAGGTTACGAGAGAAATTTATAGTAATCAAAACAAAATCAGGGATCAAAACAAAGTCTGTGGTGAGAACAAAGTGGTCAAAACAGAACCGAAGATGCACCCTCCAGTCAGATAACAATAGTCAAGAAGGACAAGAGTGGAGGCAGCTTGGGACGAAAGCTAAACATTTGTCTTTTCGATGCTAGAAGAGATGTAAGCTGGTAGCAAAACTTCTTAAAACAGTCAGGGAAAAAAAAAAGTACAATTTGGTAATAGAAAGTGTTAATAGGAAGTCACAGAAACTTTGTAATAAAATGAAGTCTCTGAAGAAGCGAACAGTGTTTGACTTTTCTTGTCCCCATTGCACAAGGCATGTATTTCAACTGGTAGTTGGTTTTTTTTTTTTTCCCCGCTATTACTCAGGTTGAAAACAAACAAAACAAAAACCTTATAGTTACTCACCCAAGAAAGAAATACAAAAATAACTTCATTATGCACAATGGCACTGTCTTTCATGGATTAAAGACTTACTTAACAAAGTCTAGTGCCTGTTTAAAAAAAGAAAAACAAACTTGCTTGAAGGCTGTACTGCAGGAAATAATGCTCTTCTTTAAGTAAGTAAGGTTTTTGATTATGTAGTTCATTCCAGTTTCCACGTCAGTCTTTCTAGGCCTTTTTTTGTAGTTGTGTTCTGGAACACCACCTTAGTTGATGTTTTGGGACATTTTTCTTCTATTCCCATCCAATGCTAGGAATACAAGACACACAGTAGTTCCATGTGACAAAAGTGTCATGGTAATGGAGTAATAAATGTGTGCCCCTAGTGTCAAGTATAATAAATATTTTCAGTTGCTCCTTATAATGATATCCCATATGATTTCCAGCATAAAAGATACCTTTCAACATATGTCATCACACTGCTATACGTGAATAAAACTTACAGGAAGTAGTGGTCATCGTTGAATTGCTCACCATTGCTTTCAAGAAAAAAATCCAAAGTAAGGTTTGTAGGTTAGTACGGCGTTGTGTATTTCTTGTCTACATAACTTTTCAGTGTCTTTTTTAGAGCAAGTACCTAGGAGTATTAGTAAAAGTGATTTATCTCTGTGCATTTTCATTTTTATGCAGCTTTCAATAACTGAATATAAAGGAGTGTTCACAGAAAGCTTTCAAGACATTCAGATAGTTTTTTAAGAGTATGCGTGATCTCTGAAATACAAAAAATGTATCCAATTGAAAAAAAATCACAGGTTTTAGAACATAAATATTATTTTATAGAAGACTATACTTGTGCTGAGATTCTTGGCTTCAGTATAATCATTAAAAGTAGCATAGGTTATGATAATGTACCTCCATGTCTTAACACTAATTGGGCCCACTCAAGAATACATTTGAGCAACAAAAATAAGTTTCATACCTAAGAAATATTAAAAATTAGAAGGATGAAGTGGATCAGATGTTGTGTCCAGGAAACAGCCGTGTTGAGAGCAGGTCGAGGGAGGTGATCCCTCCCCTCTGCTCAGCACTCGTGAGGTCACGCCTGGAGCACTGGGTCCAGTTCTGGTCTTCTCAGTACCAAAGAGACATGGACAGACTATACAAAGTCCAATGAAGGGCCACCAAGATGAGTAAGGGTCTGGAGCGTCTCTCCTATGAGGAAAGGCTGAGAGAGTTGGGGGTGTTCACCCTGGAGAAGAGAAGGCTCTAGGAGATCTTTCTAATGTATATAAATACCTGTAGGGAGGGTGCAAAGAGGACAGAGCCAGGCTCTCTTCAGTGGTATCCAGTGACAGGACCAGAGGCAATGGGCACAAAGTGAAACACAGGAGGCTCCAACTGTGCATCAGGAAGCACTTTTTCACTGTGAGAGTGACTGAGCACTGGCACAGGTTGCCCAGAGAGGTCATGGAGTATCCATTCTTGGAGATATTAAAAAACCATCTAGACACAGCCCTGAGCAACCAGGTTTATGTATCCATGCTTGAGCATGGTCAGACAAGATGATCTCCAGCAGTCCCTTCCTACCTCAACCATTCTGTGATTCTGAAACAAACATCTTTAATTGCAACAGAGAGTTCCTACCTGTTGCTTGCTTACTTGCTTAGTGATGTTATCAGGTAGTATCTCAGCTTGGTGTCTGACTGAGCCTGTACCTTCTGAAGAGAGTTGTAGACCGTATCTAGATTCTGCTGGAAATTACTCTGGGATTCACTGAGTGTGCCCGACTGATGCTCTGGAAGAGCTGACATAGAATGCAATCTTGACTTGCTGGACAGAGTACCCATGTTCACCTAAGCAAACTCAGGAGGTATACCAGGTTTATCAGTGAAACGTGTACCCAGGCTCTTCTCAGATGTATATTGTACCAGCGTTGACTCTAAGCTTATTTAGCAGAGCTGACCTGACAAACAGAAGGGCTGGGTAGGTTACACCCTCTTAATAGGGATAGCAGTGACCACATACTTTCTAGACATACTGACTCCCGAGCTGTCCCTTGGGCTGCTCCGTTGTGCGTCATCTCTAGAGTAGGTCAGTGGCTGTACAGCACATACTGATCTCCAGGGAGTTCACAGAAAACGCTGGTCTCTCATACCCTTGAGAGCTCTCTTTAACTATCATCTCCATATCCTTCAAGTCATCCTTATATGCATAATTTGACTCTCTTTCAGGAACAACTCCTCTTCCTGTCACATCTTTATAAATAATTATAACTTTAATAAATGGAAAGGGTAAGGAGAGACAGGACAATTTAAAAAAAAATGGGAGGGAGTGAGCATTTGGCTTCAGTGTGCAAATGACATATAATTTCCAACAACTTGAGGAGGAATAGTTATCTTGCCTTTAAGACTTGTTCATTTATTTTAAAAATATATTTCTCAAAATTTAATTTGTGGTTTCAGGAGCTAACTATAGAAAATTGCATAATGCCCTTTTACATTTTGGTGACTAAGAGTGATCACATTAAATGAATATAGCATGCATGGAGTTTGTTAAAATATAATTTGTTCCATTGCAACTGTTTAAATCTCTGCAACATTGGTTAGGCTAAAATATAACATGCATACTTTTAAGGTGCAAATATTATATTCCTTAAGATATGACAAGGAGATAAGAACCAACAGAACCCTATGCATTCTAAAAATGTTACTTGGGAATAGAGTTAAAGAATTTGTGGTTTGTAAAGCATATCCTTCTTCAAAAACATTTGGTTTTGAAATTTCACTTATGACTGTTCAAGGTGTCTGTTATGTTTATAAACAGCATTTTTTTCCATTTTTATCATCAGGTGCTTCATTCCAAATGCCTACGCTGCTCTCTTCACCGCTGCTCTGGTGCCATTAATGTGCTTGGTAGTGGTTTTTGTGGTGTTCATCCACGCCTACCAGGTGACCCCACAATGGAAAGCATACGATGATATTTTCAGAGGAAGAACAAATGCTGCAGGTATGATTCGTTGGCTACCCCTATGCAAACAAGTTGGACTTTCAGAACAGTACTGACTGTTCTCTCCAGTTCAGAAAACCTCACTAGAAACCACAGTTCAATAGATAACTACGCACTTGTTTAAGATTAAGCATGCTGGTGGTCCCTTTGAAGTCTGTGAAAGTACTTTAATGCCCGAGTTATGCAGATGCTTAACTGTCTTAGGAGGATAAAATGTGTTAAACCTAAAACAAGAAATTAGTGTCGCTGATTATGTCTAGTCTAGTGAACAAGAAGATACGAATTATGTCTAGTCTAGTGAAGAGAATAGCGATAAAACACAGCACTGCCCTGCCCCAGGTGATGGGCACAGGTCCTAGCCCTTGTGTTTTGCTGTATATTCGGTGGCTGCCCCGTCATGTGCCGGCTGCGTGTTGGAGTATTTGGAGTTAATGCCTCTGTTTTGAAATTTCCTAGCGCTACTTGCAACTGAAACGCGCTTGAAAGAAAAGATCCGTCTCATGCAAAACAGGAAGTATCAGTCGGTCTCCTCTGTCAGAACAATTCAAATACAATAATATGTTCCCAAAATAAAGTTGCAGCAGTTTAGACCAATACCATAATAATAGGACACTCCGTGGGAAGCTTAGAATTATTCTTTTGTTTTCATGGTGTTTTTGGAAAAAAATCTGGGTTTTATAAACAAGTGCAAATATACAGATTGTTGATAGAAGTGTATCTATTTTCTCCCTGACTGCATGAAGCCAGTTAGATTTTATAAACTTGCAAAAGATTCTTGAATCATTTTTCCCAGTTCATTAGAAAAATAGCATCTGAACTTAAAAGGGACAGTGGATTATTAAGAAATTCCATTGCGTAGTCCAGTGCTTGTAACTGTTCAGATTTATAAAGAGTAGCTGTCTTGTTCAAATGCTCCAATTTCCAGTCATAATTGTATTATGAAATGAGGAGTTGCGGGGATTTTTGAGCATTTGGGTTATAGAAATATATTCCTTTTATGAGAAAATGAAAATAATTATTAAATATTATTATCTGGACATTTCTTCAAATATTAATCTCTTTCTTAGTGACAAAATGTCAGCTTGACTAAGAACTATATGAATTTGGATAAGGTCTGATAAACAGAGCTTATAAGTATGATACTCAAGACCTTACTTGCACTTTACTCTTTCATCTCTTTCTGATATAAAAGGGACTGCCTGGAGCAGTCACAAAGGTGGCTCCTTCTTCAGTCTTGAATAATATAGTTTATTTATTTATAAATAACTTTTTTATTATCTCTAAGGGTGGAGATTCCATATTCATATGTTGAAGGCTAAGGCTTGTCTCAGAGCAGTTAAACCAAAGGAAAAGAAAACCTGAATACTGAAACAATACCATAAATAAAGTCTGCATGCAAAATGGCAGAAAGTACTAATAGGAGTTATAATAATAGGGATGAAACAAAATTTTAACATGGGATTCAGGGTGGTTTTTTTCTCCAATAGAGTCCAGAAAATGGTACAGAGAATGCTGAGATCTCAGAAGAAAAGAATCAGGAAGAGAGGTGTTCAATAACATGTCAATAATAATGTGGGTTTTTTTACAGCAGGTTGTAACTTTTACTACTTGCAAACTGATGTTTTGCTACCATAGGGCTTTTGCGAGCACAAATGAAGGTACCTCGTGCGGTGTGGGTGAGAGCAAGTTGGAGAGAGGCTGTTTTAGAGAAGAAAGAGAGCTGCCTGGTGAGGTTTATGGTGCCTGTGGTTGTGCAAGGGTTCTCTGTGTAGCTGTTTATAGTGTAAGCTTCCAGAAAGAAAGGCCGGTGATTTCTCTAGTTTGTAACGTTGCCTATAACTACATAACGTGGTATTTACTGGTAAAAAAAGGCCTCTGACTGTCTGCCTGAATATTTCGCTCCTGAAATGTGAGATAACAGTAGTATATTTACATTATTTTTAATATTTTATGAGTATATTGTGCTTTTAAAGACATATTCAAAGGCAGTTTGCAGTGGTAAGACCTATTACCACTTCTAAATTTTGAATCTTACCATATGACCCACTCTTTGGAGAAGATCATTCCGCTGACTCCATGGTCTTACGAAGCCGGTGGGACCTGCTCCTGTTTCAGTGCTGTTACTGGAACCACCACAGAGGATGCTGTGGGAAACACCATGTTTCATAATGGCAAAGTTGCCTGCAATCACCTGCATGATGATATCTTGCTTCTGCAACAAAGAGGGGGTCCTGGATCACACCTGCACCACGTTGTGGCTCAGTGCAACTTACAAGACCCTATGGGGTGGCGAGGTCTTTTAGCAAAGTTGCCTCCTTAAGTTGCACAAGCACCCATTATTTTGCACTAAATATGCCAAGGTTTCTCTCTGTTTCATCCAAAACCAGAGGAAAGGCGGAGGTACCAAGCAACAGTTGTCTATGTGTAGTGTCTTATTCTGGCTTGTCTCCAGCTCTCATCCCCATACTGATTTCATCCCTATTCGGTCACCCACAACCATGAATTCCTACAGCAAAAAAACCTTTCCCAGCCTCCAGCCTGAGGTTCGGTACCCAAACTTCCCCACTTCGAACAGTGCAATAAGTAATGGGAAAAAAGAAAAAGAAAAAAAAAATTCACTGCTTTGGAAAACTGCCTGCTCTCCATTAGTTACCTTCTCTAGAAAGCGAATAAATTTCCGGGTGAGTGACGCTGTAAACATTTCTCACATATCAAGTGTAGACAGCTGTAAACATAGACAAAAATATTTTTAAATGCGCTTTTACTTTTACTAGTAATTGTGGACACCTGTTCATTTAAATTCCAGAGAGCAAAGAGTATTGCAGAAAAGAAAAAGTGGCATATATAGACACGTAATTATCATTTATACATAGATATTAATACAAACACCTATTTGCATGTGAATATTTGAACTAGTGTTTATTCCTCTTCTGGGAGTCATTCCGTTAGAAGATAGTTAAGATTGCAGTGTGATACAGATGACCCAGTGTGGATTCTGCAACAATTCATGCAAAACACTACTGAATGTTGTCAATAAAAATAAAATAGCAAGGTCACTGGCTTGCATATTACCATAAAACAGGGGTTCAATATGCAGATTTGAAAGAAAAAAAAAAATTACCTGGCTTCTAAGTGTACATTCTTTAGATCATTTGATAGATTGTAGGAAAAGCCCCTTAAATTACAGCTGGTAATTCTGAAATTCCATATTTGTGATCTCTGCTTGAGGAAGGCTATTACTAACTTTAAAAGAAATTTAATAGGAATAGAAACAGTAAAGTGTATCCTCATTTGTAGTGTATACTGGTTTTTTTTTTCAAATAAATTGAATATGCAAGTGGCTAAGCTAAAAATTGAGTCAAAATTCTTTTTTCACCTATTGTTGGAATACTCTGAAGCTTACCTTGCAAAGAAGGTTCGTCTTGAACTATCCAGAATCACAGAATCATAGAATGGTTTGGGTTGGAAAGGACGTTAAAAGATCATCTTGTCCAACCCCCCTGCCATGGTGAGGGAGTTGGAGAATATAGGAAGAACCTACTTCCACTAAATCAGGTTGCTTAAAGCTCCATCCAACCTGACCTTGAACGCTTCCAAAGACGGGACATTCACAACTTCTCCGGGCAACCTGTTCCAGTGTCTCATCACACTCATTGTAAAAAATGTCTTCTTTACATCCATTCTAAACCTACCCTTTTTCAGCTTAAAACTATTGGCCCTTGTCCTGTCACTACGGGCGCTGGTAAAAACTTTTTCTCCATCTTTCTTACAAGCCCTCTTTAAAAATTGAAAGGCCGCACTAAGGTGTCTCCAGAGCCTTCTCTTCTCCCTTCTCTTCTCCAGGGTGAACAACCCTTTCCTCACAGGAGAGGTATTCCAGCCCTGTGATCATTTTTGTGGCTCTCCTCTGGTCCTAGTCTAACAGGCCCATGTCTTTCTTGTGCTTGGGACCCCAGAACTGGAAGCAGTACTCCAGGTGGGGTCTCACGAGAACAGAGTAGAGGGCTATAATCGCCTCCCTTGACCTGCTGGCTACACTTCTTGTCATGCAGCCCAAGAAATGATTGGCTTTCTGGGCTGCAAGTGCAGTTTTTCATCTGCCCATATCCTCAAGTCCTTCTCTGCAGGGCTGCTCGCAATTCTTCACCTCCCCAGTCTGTACTGATACTGGTGATTGCCCTATCCTGGGTGCAGACCTTGCACTTGGCCTTGTTGAACTTCATGAGGTTGACATCAGCCCACTTCTCCAGGCTGTCAAGGTCTCTTTGGATGGCATCCCCTCCCTCAAGGATCTCAACTACACCACTCAGCTTGGTATCGTCCGCAAACTTGCTGAGGGTGCACTTAGTCCCACTACCTATGTCATTAGTAGAGACATCGAACAGTACTGATTCCAGTACGGACCCCTGAAAGACACCACTTGTCGCTGATCTGCATTTGGACATTGAGCCATTGACTGTAATTCTTTGGAAGTGGCAATCCAACCAATTCCTTATCCATCAAGCAGTCCATCCATCAAACTGTATCTCTCCAATTTAGAGACAAGGATGCTGTGTGGGACCATGTCAAAGGCCGTAGAGAAGTCAAGATAGACAACATCAGTTGCTCTTCCCTTATCTACCAACACAGTCACTCCATCATAGAGGCCCACCAGATTAGTCTTCTACGTCCAGTTTTTCATCTGCCCATATCCTCAAGTCCTTCTCTGCAGGGCTGCTCGCAATTCTTCACCTCCCCAGTCTGTACTGATACTGGTGATTGCCCTATCCTGGGTGCAGACCTTGCACTTGGCCTTGTTGAACTTCATGAGGTTGACATCGGCCCACTTCTCCAGGCTGTCAAGGTCTCTTTGGATGGCATCCCCTCCCTCAAGGATCTCAACTACACCACTCAGCTTGGTATCGTCCGCAAACTTGCTGAGGGTGCACTTAGTCCCACTACCTATGTCATTAGTAGAGACATCGAACAGTACTGATTCCAGTACGGACCCCTGAAAGACACCACTTGTCGCTGATCTGCATTTGGACATTGAGCCATTGACTGTAATTCTTTGGAAGTGGCAATCCAACCAATTCCTTATCCATCAAGCAGTCCATCCATCAAACTGTATCTCTCCAATTTAGAGACAAGGATGCTGTGTGGGACCATGTCAAAGGCCGTAGAGAAGTCAAGATAGACAACATCAGTTGCTCTTCCCTTATCTACCAACACAGTCACTCCATCATAGAGGCCCACCAGATTAGTCTTCTACGGCTATTAGAATAAATTCTGTTTGCTGTAGTAAAACATCTTCCTGAACTTCAGTAGCAGTACTGTGTTTACTATTTTGTTCTGCCTGTAAGAGCAGAGAGCTTACCGTTACCTGTACTAAAGGGGACTCCAGGAAGATAACAATGCTGGGTTTCACCATACATATCTAAGAGGAAAATTCTGCCCCTTGGTAACTGCAAAGAGGATCTGTTTGTACACGGTTAAATAGTTTCTTGGAAAACGACAGGATATGATTGGATTTTTTTACATATATTTATACACAGATATTCATTTATTAGTGTACCTCCTTTTCTGTCATGCATATATTTTTCCTAGGCCTCTATATTTATCCTGGGTACTTTTAAGCAGAGTCACATCTCTCATACGCTATTCTGGTAGGTTCTAGGCTTTCAAGAAAACATCATGGCCCAAGGACAGCTAGCCCAGCAAAACTCTGCTTTTACTAATTGTTAATTCCTTTGGCAGTGGTCTGTGATCTTCCCAGAGAGCTTATCATACTCTTTTCTTATGTCTGGGATATTGCTGTAAAAGCATATGATTAAAACAAGGTTGTAGTGAAGCATAAGCACAAATAAATAGAATTTGCCAACTCCTAATTTGAGCAATATGCACACTTCTCATTGCCCTGTCTGGAACACCAAATACGTGAGGTTGCCCTCTCACACTCTTTTTTTACTGCTCCAGAATTGCTCTGTTACTAGTCGTGTTGTTTTACACAGTGATTGATACACCTTACTTAGGTCAGGGAATTTTCCTCAACAGCAGAAGGCTAGAAGAAAGGGCAATGGGAGAGTCAAGAATTAATTATCTCTTAGAGCAGACATCTCTTCCTCCTCAAAAGCAAGTGTTGGAAAATAGTGTGAAAGCTGATTTACAAAGAATGTCAACTCCACCTCTACTATACTCTTTCAAAGATATGCATTGAGTTTGTTAGAAGAAAGACCAGTTTGAACCGATTCAGTTTACCAGCCTTTCAGCAAACATGTTCTGTTGACTGATTATTCTGCTATATATAGAAACTAACTTCTCAAAAGTTAGCCTTGGCAGGAGCCAAGTCAGAAGCGTGCATTGGATAAACAGCCTCTGGATGAACTAATATTTAAGTTTGCAACAAGAAAGACTGCTTTTGAAGGAAATCAGGTGGCATAAAGCAGGATAGTTGTATTTGGCTGAAATAACAGGAGGTTAAAAGAGGCATGTATAAGACATGACTGTGTTTTCTTGACAGTCCCAATATGCAAATACAGAAATTGGAGATGAACGAGACAGCAATCCAATATACATTATTTTAATTTCCAACTGTTTGCTAACCTTTCATAATTTCACAAAAAGATTTGAAAATACAACAGAAAAAATTGAATTGAGAAATCACCTGCATTTGTTTCTGATAATACCTTTGTGAAGAGATGAACTCCATTTATTGAACAGCACATAGTGGCATAATTTTCATGCCCTACACATAAATATGCAGTAGAACTTACCTGATTCAGATATCATCATTGTAAATGTGCCGGAATTAGTTTAGAGATTAAAACTTTATGTTGCCAAAATAGAACTTTATGAAGAATGCCTTAGATACTTAGCTGTAAAATTTTAACTACCTTCTTGCATCTTTCTTCATATAAATGTCTTTAATACATTTATTGTCTTAGCAGTATGCAATTCCTGATCATGACAGAACATGTTGGGTGGTCCACCTATATCCACTACCATCAGATCTTCTCAAGAAACAAATAAGCCATATGAAATGCAAGTGCAGGACATTCCAACCATGCTTCTGTGCTCAGGAAATGATGCTGAGGACAGGGCTTTTGATTCTAAGTGAGAATGTATATCTAAACCTGTAGTTACATGTCTTCCTTATCCTGTGAGCTATATGCTAAAATCTTTATCTCAATTATAAGATACATATCATGTATCTAAGAGAATTGAAGGAACAGTGAATTGCAGGAGTGCTTTCATCTTGAGATGACAATATACATCTAGAAATCAAGAACCAGATGTTGTCTGCCTCTGAACTAAGAGTTATGTGCATATTCACAGTACTCATCACAGTCACACATTGGATATAACATTTTAGACTTCATAGTGTTCCAAGGGCCTTTCTTTTTTGTAATTAGGAGGAAAACAAATCTTTGCCTGTGAGATTTTTACAAATACAGTTAAGACAAAATGCACAAGCATAATTACAAGCTGAAATAAAGAACAAAGATCTGAATAAGATAATAACTTAAATGCATCATCTGCACTCATGTGATTTAGATTGTTTACACAGTGCTTCACATGCCCAAATTAGCTTTCTTCCTTTAAAGAAATCTGCAGAAGCAAATTAATTTGCCTGAGTTATTCCTGTACGGTTGTGAATTTAGCACTCATTTAATATTTTGCATAATACTTCCAAATAATTTTATTATATGGAGATAAGTATGTTCAACTTTTTCTTTCTTTTTTGATTTGCTATTGTTCTGGGAATTGCCATGTTCCCTGCATAACAGTAATAGCACAAGCTATAATAAGATGCCTAGTCTTTCATTTGATTATACCATAAAGTGTCTTAAAGATGTATGAGAAAGTTTGCCGAAAAAATGAGATTTAGTGGAAAGGTTAAAGAGGCCAATCTTCTATGTTTTTGTAGTCGTAATGTAGTCTTCATTCTAAATGGGAGGTGTGCTTCTCTTTTAGGAAGTATTCTTTAATTTCAAACTCTTCCTTGCCACAAGGAGCAGCAGATCAAAAAATGTAATGAAAAAAATCCTGTTACCAAACTCCTTTTCTACAGCAGTTGTCAAAAGAAATGAAAACAGAGCCAGCAGGATTTGGAACCTGTTATTCAAGCTTATTTTTAAAAAAATTGTTTTTGTGGCATTTTCATAGCTCTGTTGCTAAGTTTAACCCATGACTTCTTAAGCAATAGCCGGTAAATGTTTTACTAATTTAGGTATCCCACAAATCAGTGAAATTCTGTGAAGCAATACATTCTCCCCAATCATCTAGGAAAAAATGTTTGTAAAGATCTTTCAGCTTTTGCAGTAGGTCTTCATGTCTAGCCAAGAACAATTAAAAGCAATTAAAGTTGCATTATCAGTTTAACAACCTAAGGGGAAGACACATAGTAAATATTTATAGGTAAACTCAGAAGATCATTAAAGCTGTATTATTTAATTGCTTCTTTTATTGACTTTCCTATTTTTAGAAAAAAATTAAACACTTCAGGCAATAGAAAAAGACATAATATGGGCCAACACAGTGGTGAGAATACAAACATTTGGATACGTTATGAAAGCATAGTGCATTCTTTATTTTCCATAGTTAAATCATCTAGATGTTTGCTGCAAAGACATACTCAGCATTACACTTCAGAGTTTTAATATTATTTAGTAATTTCCAGTTTTATTAATTTCTATTTGATTTAACATTTTTCATTGCTCAGACTCATTGGTCTGGAGAATTTTATCTATAATATCAGGTATGGAATGAAGGAAGAAAACCCTTAGGTAGTCTACCTGACAGTTTTGTAATGAAACAGACTGAATATATAAAGTTAAGGAGTAGTTCTAACTCTACAGACAGAAGAAACAGAAGATTGGCAATTTCAGAATATGAAGTTTATTTTCTTTTGAATTACGTCTGTTTTAGGAAGAAGATAATATATTATCTTCTGAAATATAGAAACTAATTCAAACTGAAAAGTTATGCTTTGTTCTGGATATCAATTGTAAAAACATCATCAAAACCCACCTGCTCAGCTGAACATGATATTCTCAAGGGACTAATCCTTGTATCCTGAAGAGAGTTCCAGTGCTGGCGATCCATAAAAGCAGTGCATTGTTTTTCTAGTTCATTTCAGTTACTTTTCCTGGTGGTGCCACAGATTTTCTCCATGCAATGAGCCAATCTTCATTTCATTGGGCTTAACACATTTCTCTTTTGATACTTTTGTTCAAGCAAGTTGTTGGTTCATTCAGATGCTAGGTTTTCTCTCTGCTCAAGTGCTCGTCCATCAGTTTTCCTAACTTTGACGTATAAGGCATATAGGAAGAAGGCATTTTTAAATAACCTTCTGCTATGCACTGTGGGCAGTTGTTGACTGAAATTGTGCAGGAGGATTTCCACTGCTGCTTCCCTCCCTGCTAAAACAGGTTGTGGCGGCACCATCAAATTATTCTTTCATAATCAATAGGCACTACACAGGGATGAAAGAGGTTAGCTGTGTGAACTGTCCCGTCATTAGGTGAAATTACAGTGACTTATACAAATCCACCTCAATCTTCAACTTGCCATTAGGTGAACCATCAAAGGTGTGACACAATGGGGAACACTGCAAGGCTCCTCTTCGTCTTCTTGCTCCTCTTTGCAGCTGCTTCCACCTTTTTCTTCTTCATTCCTCCATGTCCTTCCAGCCTTGGACTACCAAGAGGCCGCATGGCTCTTCATGCTGTCAGGTGCAGGGGCAGAGGTTGGCAGGTGTCTCCTTCCCATGCTTTCCAAGATAGGTATACCCTATGTATGATGAGAGTTAGTCTACAGGATGCATTTGACACTGGAAAATTATTTCTCCCATACTCTTTTTTTTTTCTCTGCAGTGTCTGAACCAGCACTACTCAACTGGCAGAATCTATTCCAAGCCCCAGCTATGAATAAATTTTAGGCAGTCTTATCCTGTATTGTAAAATTTAGTATTTCTCACCATTTTTCCAGTCCTTTCGGGCACATAAATGTGCCAACCGTTGCAGTTCTCATTTCTGAAGAAGTCATGCAGAGGCTGGCTGGACCACAGTCCTGTGGTGGTAAACTTCTTGGTGGACCTCAGTAGGTGTAAGTGTAGACACATGAGCCTCATCATCAGATTATTTCTCTGTGTAGGTCAGTACAGATGTCTTACAGCATAGCAGAAGATGAACTTAAAACTGTCACCATAGTCTTTCTTTGTGAGGTTTATTCCAGAAAAGTAAAATTGTGTGGGTTTATTTTGTTACAGATTTAAAACCACTGTAGATGAAAACGTCACTGTTTGGAAATGTTCTGGGTTTCTCGTTTCCTTCTATTTCTTGTTCTTTCTTCTGCTATCAGGAAACCAAACAGCAAACGCAATGCTGACAGCTGTTTCAGCCGAGCAATCTGGCGTTTTATTACCTGAATCTTATGCTATTCCTGAGGAATTCCTTGCCACTGGATACTCTGAGTTATCGAAGATCACCGTAATCAGTTCAAGATGGGTTTGTGAAAGAGAAATCCCCTGAAGATTACTAAATAGAAAGAAACTGGTTCAGGAAGCTCCTGAGTTGTAAATGGGAGAATTGCTGGGAGAAGTATGACATCTGGCCGGTGTTTTTGGCCCTTGTGGGAGGCAGGGCCAGGTAAACTTTTGTTCATATCCAGTACAACTCCCTCGTTCCCATTGAGGTAAATCAATTTTTCCAGCACTTTAATACTTTTCGTGCTTCATGAATTTTGTAATCTAATCCAAACCTGTCACGAAAATATTGCAGCCTATCTTTCAAATTCTCGCCAGCATCATTTCTACGTAAATAGCTGGACAAAATCTTGTGTTTACACTAAGGACTCCCCTACTGTAGTAAAACTACAGTTTTACCACCCACAAAAACTGATTACAATGTACCACAGCCCTCAGAATAGTAAGCATTGCAGAAAAATACATTTTATAGATAAGTTAATAAGGAAAATAGTATTTTCTCAGCAATGGGGAAGAAGTGAGAAACAATGGGCACATTTAGTTGTTTGGTAAATTGAATATATGTAATTTCACCTGGTCAAATACCAAGCTGGACGATGGTAAGTTTTCAAACTCTAAAAACTGCAACTAGAGCTGCATAAGCTGAATTTATCTGTATGGAGTCATCAACTCTGCCAATGTTTCTTAAGCTTGTAGTTAGGGAAAAGGGGAGATATTTCAGGGAGAGGCATGAACAGTCAGGATGGTGATATATGCGTACATAGATACATATATATATATATTTAAGGAGTGGGTGGACTGACTGTTGGTCAAATAAAACCCTTCATCATTCCTAGTACTAAAAAAAGGTGTGATAATGGTGTAAAAAAAATGTGGACTAGCATGGTTTGAATATATAATGCCCAACAGAGCTGCTTGACGATGTCTCCCCCACATCACACTGATGCTGAGGGGACTGCTCCACGGCAGTCTTTTATCTGCTAAGGTTCACTCAAGTAGTTTAAGGTGACTGCTTGCGCTTGGATTTAGAGCAAAATTCTTGTCAGTGAAGGTTCATGTGCCCAGAAATACCTTTTGAGTTCGTTTGGGAGGGGGGTGTTGGTTTTCTTTCCATATGAAGGAAACCACAGGTAACTAGACTGTCTATTCTGGTTCATTTCAAGCCTATTTATTCGCATCCTTTTTCCTTTATGCAGGGCTGTTTTTACGAACTTAAAAGACATTGTTGCTGATTTTCTGATATGTTTGTCCTAGTAATTGAGCTTTTGTTTGTTTAAATACAGTAAATTGTCTGATCAAAATGGGTGAAGAGAATTCAGACAGCTGAAACTAAATGCTGCCAAAGTTTCAACTCTGTATTAACCCTTTACAATACTGAAAATGAAGCAATTGTTACTAACAAAGATAAAAGCAGAATTGTAAACTGTACAAACATTCCGCATCTGGCAAAACGCAGGTACCTTCAGACCATCTTTGTTGTTATAATGCATATATATAAATTGACATGTTTGTACTGCGTAGCATTCATTACATAAACTTTTATCAGAATTACTCAAGGTACACTCCATAGAGATCTTGTTAGCCTCAGTGATCTTGATTCTGGTTTTACCTGTGGTAATTTTATTCTGGTGAGATGGCACTGAATTTATCAGATTTCTCCCTCACATACACTTGAAGATAATAAAGTCAGATCATGGTATATCAAAAGTATATGATCTAGGTATCATATTGCTCTGTTTCCTTCAGCTTTATGCACACAGCTATTTCAGTGATCTATGGTTTCAACAATCTAGAGGTGCTAGGTTGTGATTAATATTGTGGTGTTTTTCCTTAGGTAATGTTTATGCACTAAAAGCAGAAAACATGGTGTTAATTTTTGGCATGTTCTAATGCCTGCAGTTTGTCCTTCCACACTTTTTGTTTTCTTCTCTCCCCTGCCCCTCACCTGAGTTGAACCATGTTGCAAAGTAATACAAAAGCCAAATCATTATTCAACTTCCTGAGATAATTCTCTTCATTGTTTGCTTTGGTCTATGTACAGCATTTAGAATTGTATGCATTCGTGATCATTAGCTGCCAGCCCATTGTATCAGTTGAATTTCTTAAGCAGCTAAAGTTTATTGCATGATTTTGAGATTTAAACAAAAAGATGATCATTCCATGAATATGTGTGCGCAAATAAATTAATGAGTTGCTCTATAGATAATTACTGAATTTACCTTTAGAATTACATTTACAAAAAGCGACATTTTTTGATGTATGTTTTCTTATTTTTTATTTAGGTAAATTTCGTTATTATAACCTCAAAAACTTTGAGGTTGCCAGTTCTTTGCTGTTTTTTTGTGAACATTGTTAAGTACACATCTAATAAGTATTTGGATTCATCAGTGTATGCAGTGTAGGATAAAGAGAAATACTTAATGCTCTACTTCTTACTGAACTACCTGTATTTTAGAGGGGTTTGCATTTTTTATTATTGTAAAAGCATTGTGGTGTTGGCCATGTATATTAGTAGCTGTTATAGAAAAGTTTGTTTCAACATCTGTCGAGGCTATTTTTCCATTTTGCCCAAGGGACTTTGAGACGGGTGCTTTGCGTGCAAGAGTGCCTGTGGAGTGCGGCGTGAAAAATACTTTGCATTTCCATTCCATTCCTTTAACAAAACTGAGTTCCTCCCAGACAGAGGTACATAGCTTTAATCTTCTTCCCCTGATGCTGCTCTGAAAAATACACATGTATTATTAGTGTTATGTTACGGATCAGGGATGCTTGGGAAGCCTCAGACCTTTAATAAATTTTGGCCAGACCTCACCTCGGAGAAGCGATCCAGGTGCTTAATGGGCATCGATTGTCGTTTGAGACAGCCAAGGTTAGCCAGTCTGGCCTCCAGCTTTCTCTTCATGAGGTCTTCCACAGGTCCTACGTTGTATGTACTGATCACGTAGAGATCCCTTAGATCTCCCGTGACATGAAATACATGCATCTAACGCCGTTCTAAGGTACCAGGAACCCACCCACGATGCCTCCTCAAGTCCTATGGTACCGCTACCCTAGCATAATGTTAATTTTCACATGTAACACAGTATCGTATTATAATTCACTAAGGAAATACATATCTTTGTTAAATGTTATGTCACACTACCAAACAGTGGTTGCAGAACAGCCCAGGGTTGCACCCCAGGTTTTACTGAGCGGTATGAGGCTTTCACAGGGGAAACTTTAGGAACAGAGTGCCTGCTCACGTTGCGCTTCGCTTCAAGACATTCCCTTGTTTATAAAAATATACACATGCATTTCTGCCAAAGCAAGAGTTATAACCCTGAACCAACCGCTGCCTGCCTTGCTGGAAGGTAGCCTTGCCTTTGGCTGTTGCCTACATTCAGAAGGCACTTACTGTTTGTACGGTATTAAAGAAAATGCCTAAATGCTCCCAAACTGCTCTTTCTAGAACGATGCCTGTCAAAAGCACGTCCCTGCTCTTTGCTGATGCCGCATGACTAATGCGGAGAGGGGCAATGCCTGGCCGAGCACCTCTGCCCCTGAAGCGTGCAGACCTGGGCAAACATGGACTTTGCAGTCTGCCGCGAATACGGTCGACACGGGGGGCCGGCGTGGGGTACCTGGCTGTCGGTGACAGGAGCGGGTGGGGGTGAAATCTTTCCTTTTTGCAAACTTTGTCCAGGCAGACATCTTCCTGCCAGCATTCCTTTAATCTTTTATGCTGTAAATAGAGTAAGGAATATAAAATGCAGCTGTATGTATGTGTGCTTAAGGACGGATTCTGCACGTATTGTTGAAGGTGAATGAAGTCAACTGGCGCAAAGTCTGTCTTTGGGGGGCTCCTTGCCGGAGTGAAGGTTGTCACTTAAGGTTTTATAGGGTCAGATGCCTTCTCGTGTTCAGCTTGCAGTAAAACTGACGACAAATCAGAAAAGAAGCGATTCTTACAATTTCTATATAATTCTCTAAATTGCCAGAGCTGTGGCAGTTTTCGTATTGATAATGCCTTTTTTCTTTTCCCTTTCAATTCTTGAAAATCCGTTTCCTCCCAAAATTTCCAGAGCTTGCCAAGAGCTCTCCCGTGCTTCCCCCAAGGTCAGGGCGTTTTCTCACTCCACGTGTGCTCTTCCCTCCGGCGAAGCACCCATGCCTGGTTTGCTGTGCCCCCCGGCCCCTCCATCCCCCAGCTGCCCATGCCCTTCTGCTGGTCTCCTGGCCCCAGGGGGGTCCCGAAAGCCCTGGGACCCCCACCCGGCTGCGGCAGGAGAAGGGCTGCCCATCACTGGAGAACAAACTCCAAGGTTGGCCAGAGACGGCGAAACCGCGTCCTGCATCGGTAATGCTTTAAAAAGTGTTTTTCCCAGGGCGCACCGGCTGAAATGCTGTGTTCATGGTTTTCAGAGGTTCCCTTGGTCTTGTACCTCTTCGGCCTGATTTCTATCACCTGGCTGTGGGGAGGACTGCACATGGCTTACCGGCACCTCTGGATGTTAGTCTTCTTCATCATCTTCAACAGCCTGCAGGTAAGATCCGGCGCCTTTTCCTTCGGTCCCCTTGCAGAGCTGGGGGTCGTCTCCACCGCTCACAACTTGTTCGGCATTTCAGCTTCACCGGCTGAACGGCATGCAGAAACACATCGTGACACGGTGGAAGTGTTAATTATGTATTCTTTTTATTTCTGAAATTAACATAGAGACTGCATATTAAAGCAGGGGATGCATTGTTTTGAAACAATAGCAGTATAATTGCATAGATATAATTTCATAGCTAATACACTGGGAAAGAAAATTGCTTGCTTCTGTATGTAATATGTTACTGAGATAAATATAGTAAAACTGAAATATCTGCAGCCTTTGCAAAAACGCTGAGTATTTCAATTTTCTGTATCTGCTAACTCTAATTAAAAAAAAAAACCACAAATATTTTAAAATTATGTAACTGTAATATTGAAATTTTTTTCATTATTAGAGGTGAGCCTTGAGGCTTAGCTTTTCTCATGCAATATACATATTGGTAAAGCAAAGATCTTTTCACTGAAAAAAGTAAAATATAGACTAGATGTTGATTATTAGTTATAAAAAATGCAAATAGCCTTTTGCAGGATTTTACACATGCAAGTGCTTCCACTGGACTCAGTACTGCATTACACTGAATTCAATGCTATACAGCACATTGTGGAGTTGTTTACAGAATAGGGGATGGTATACCACAGATGGGAAAATGCCTCTGGTGTCTGAAAACAGTGAAATGATGAGGAATTAAAAAAAAATATATGCAAATCTATGGTGTGCAAGTTCCTCTGCCATTTTTATAGCAGAAATATCTGTGTTACCATGTATGAATTACCTATATTTAAAATCTTTATACCTCATCAAATAAAAATTAATTTAAAAGGTATATTTTCACAGAACAAATTTATCTTATATTTGAATTCAAAAGGTGGGAGTTTCCTTGAGGAGAAATCTAAACATTTTCAAAATGTACATCTCAGACATAATTTTTTTTTAAATTGAGAAAAAAAAAGTAGCTTATTCTCCTTGCAATACATTTGATAATTCAGTATATATTGTCATTTAACTATTTTGTATATGTTGGCATATATTGGCTCACATGAGTTATGATGTTTTTTTCTGTGAAGTTACATGAGTAGATTTACTCTAGTAATTGTCCACAAGCAAATAAAATTGCTTTTTAGGAAGGCAGCTGAGCTTTTTTTGCAGTCAGAGTGCCACAACTCTGCAGGACTGGCAGCAGTACCAAAGCGCATTGCCTCCCTTTTCTCTCCCCCTGTAAAATCTCAGAGAACAGGCAAAACCCCTCGGGAGTTTTAGCACTACAACAGTAACTACTGCAGCTTTGTAGTGAAACTTAATGCACTGATAGAAAGCACAAAAGTGTGGTGACGTGTGTGTGTGAACATGTAGATATACATACATATTTTTATATATCCTTCCTTCCTGTCTCTCTACAAAGAATTATTACAGAATCCGATCTGGGTTTGTGTTACATAGATCTATCTTGGATACAAATTTTTGAACAGGGTAATTCACTATAATTGAGATTTTATGGCGGAGGTAAAACAGTGCCAGAGCACTGTAATATGGATGGATATTTGCTTTAAAATAAAATTACTTTCTTGCCAGTGCATATTCAGAGAGGAGGGATATGAGTACTTTATGAAAATTATTATTCTTGGCCAGAGTGTTGACCCTTCTGTGTAATTGCCAGAAGAGACTTTATATTAGTCTGCTTTATATAACTTGAAATTTTGTTTTATTCAAGTAAAGTTCAAAGCCGTAGAATTATTGTTATTTTAATGAATGTTGCCAGGTTCAAGACACCAATTCATGCAATAGGATCAAGAAGTAAAACAGGATGTTGAAAGCCAGTCATGTAAAATATGAGACCCACAAGGTCTGTGGGGGATTTACTGCACTAGTGGTCCAGTGTGATAGCAGGTGATATGGGAAACACAGATATTAAAACATGCCTAAAACAATGTTTAAGTCATGACTGCTATTAGAGATGCACCGCTGAATGAGTCCAAAGTGAGGATTTTGTTTGGATCTGGCTGAAAGTGAGATGATACCATAAATACTTGCTTTTCTCAATCTATGTGATGTTTTTCAGTAGGTTAAATTTAATGCTCTTTATGCAGTTTTGTTTCCATTCATGCACTCTAAAATCTTTGAACTTTAGGAAGTATTATTTTTTTCTTTTATTGGCTATTCTTTGATTGTTGACTGGTCTCTTATCAGCATTGCTTGTCCATACAAAAGTTATATACCAATAAGACCTGCATAGGTAGCACCTAACTCTTGCGTGCTTCTGCTGGAATGTTTTTGTGGGTTTTCTAATGTCAGAAATATTTCTACCACAATTCCATGCAACTGAAAGAATACGTATTTCTGTATATATTGTTTTGCTACTCAAGGACATAAATAACTTTCACTTTCAAGAGCTATACCCGTCTGTCGGCTGTATCCTGCAGCAGCGTGGGGTCATGCACAAAGACCAGGTAACCTCTGTTGGCAGATGCCTTTCTGATCTTTCAGAGGCATGTCCCCAGCTGCATCTCCACCCCCAGTTAGACAGCTGGGAAATATATATTCAGAAACTTTGTTTGAAATCCTTCAGAGGAGCTAGGAAATGAAAAATTAAGAAACTAAATACCACAAGCTTCACCCTCCACTGGCTGGCTTGTTATCTTGTTATCACTGCTGTGCAACCCCGCGGCGATGCCAGACTGCCCGCGTTACCTGTATTTCTTCCTTTAACACTCTAGCACGAGCAACTGCTTCACCAATGGATATCATCTCTTTTGTATTGAGATCAATTAATTTGGCTTCTTGCCCTAATGATAGATCGTAATATCTGGGGAATAACTGTAGATGTCAACTGGCCTGCAGGAGATACCGCAGCATCTCCACAACAGGCAAATTTCTATTCAAATTACATCAATATTGATCTTCCACATCAGAAGGAGAAATCTGTTATTTTTGCTATTCCTAGTCCTAGAGAATCTGTAAAATCTCAAATACAAAATAAGCGTTCCTTTACTGAAAGGAGATGCAATAATTTCAAGTGTGTATTCTCTTCTTGGTTACTATTACTACTTGGTCTGTAGCTCCAACTCAAACAGTAGTAAATGAAAACTTTTCCTTCCAGCTATGAAGAGCTCAAGAACTTCACATTTTAAAAACATTTTTTTCCTTTGCTGGAATTTTCAGATGTAAAATGTGATAGGACAGTATCCACTACCTTTTATTACTAGATATTGGAAATTACTTTTTAAAGTATAAAGTTACCAAATATTTAAAAGGAAAAGATACCTTTTTAGTGTCGGGTACTCTGACAACAGTAAAAATAAAAGGAACAGTTCTTTCACAGTACTACAGGGTTTTTTTTGGTTTTGTTTGTTTGTTTTAATAGGTGATTGTCTTCAGTGCTTTGTAAATCTCTACAATAAAACAAGTTTGAAAAACATTTCCTGGAACACCCCCACTTTTTAAATAACTGTCCCACATATATTGTTCTCCTGTTTTAAAGTTACCATTTATCTAATCAGGAAACAGAAAAACTGACGTGTGATTCAGGTGACCAGACATGCAGCATGAAGTAAAAAACAGGGAACGAACAAGGTGAAGAGTCTGTAGATTTCCTTAATCTCTGCTTTTCATCACATAACCAGATACACCGAATTGTCTTGAGAAAAAGTCAATATGCAAGCTGCTTGTGTAGAAGAAAATTATGTATTACAAAAACTGAATACTGAGCACATGAAGGTTGTGCTGTAAGCAGGTATAGCTTTATAAAGCTTCCCACTAACGAGGGGCTGGTCTCGGGGAGGACGCGCTCCTTGCTGCGGGGTCCCTCTGTCCTCCAGGCTCTGCAGAGCCAGGTTCATCCACCACACGGACAGCCGTCTCCAGTGTCCTTTGAAGCTTTAATCTCAGCCCAGCTGTTGGGGAATGGGAGAGGAAAACGGGACTTAACAGTGGATAACACATTTTCATAATGATTTCGAGAGGAACTCGCTGTCTTTTAGTGCATGCTGTTGGCATCTCATTCCCACGCGTTATGTCTTTATCAGCTCTCAAAATCGATAATGATTGTTATAATGAGGCCGATTTTCTGCAATAAAAGGCAGTTTTACCGTTTATTGGTGGGCATTTCTGTTATACAACATGCCCTGTTTTAGCTGGAAAGCAATCTGGTGTTCATTAAAAGCTTTTCCCCAATAGGAAAGAGAACATGAGATAGTTTATGACAAACAGAGACCTGCTTCCCTGCTGCTCAGGAGCTACAGACCGTGTAACGAAGCAGAACATGACCCATTAAAATGTGTGGGGTATCCAAACGGATTCGACTTAGCAGATTGGAAGGACACTGCATGTTATCCAATTTAGTTGTTTAGCCTTATGACATACATTTCCTAGGAAACGCACTTGATAGAAAAATCATCTACTGAGGACAAATGGTTTCCGAGCGCTTCCTGCGGGAAACGGTTCCCATCAGAGACGAGTTTATAGTACAAGCTATTCTAGTGCATGGAAGGGAAAGCAACCCTTTCCCTGTAACTTCAGGAATAAACACGCAAAGTGCCGTATGGGGGGACAATAGTTGGTGTGCAAAATAAAAAATAAATTTAGAAAAGCGTGAAAGGAAAAGGATAAGGAGTGTGTTTGGGATACATGATGCTTTGAGTTCCTCGGCAGTATGCTCCTGCTTATCCTACCCAGGCAGAAACATATTCCATGCTCTCGTGTGAAAGGCCTCGGCTCCTCACCCTTTCTCTTGCAAAACTGAGGGGAACGTTTGCCTCTTTTCTTTACGTATGATTGTCTTTGCGGATTTATTCACAAGATATTTGCTGGGATCAGGAGCGAAAGAATAAGCTGCTGTCTTATGTGCTTCTCTCTAAAGGTTAGGATTTCACAAGCTGTTTTGCATACGCTATACTCGTCTAAACAATCACTGTGTTTTTCATGCAATTAAGGGGGTGTTTCTGGTTTGTATAGCTAACGTCATCAGTGGCATATTTGCCGTTCGATGGATCCAAAGTTCAGGGCAGTGGGTGGATCTCTTCCCATTGTTTGCAGAGGGGTTGGGATGAGGCTTCAGACCTGTTCTTAGGCTCTTCCCTGCAGCCAACTTCCTCAGTATAATCTTGATTATTCTTTGGCTGTATTTCCAGCAAACTGCGCTGCACACCCCAACCCTCTATCTTATAATTTAAGGTGTATCTACACTGAAAGCTACAAGGTATGAGATACCCCTGAGCTACCCCTGTCGTGGTTTCCTGCGCTAAGCCCCACCACGCACTAGCCCCAGCAATAAATTAATTGCCTTTTTTAATAAGTAATTTTGAATCAAAACCTTACTTTTACGAAATACTGAAATGTTACCCATCAACAGTATCAAAACTCCATTTTTAAGCAATTTTAAATCAGGAGAAAAGTAGATCAAAACTGGGAGGTATCCCATTATTAACCACAGTATTCAAAAAGATCTTTTGTGGTTGTTTTGGCTGATGCAGATAAGGGCAAAATGTCTTTGCCAGCTCTGTGTTTAAGCACACCAGGGTGACTCATGCCCACATAATGACCAACAGTGTTACATGTAAAATACATCTTCCCAAGAAACACTGGAAAAACCTGGCAGTAAGGGTTGCCTGGTGGCTTTCCAAACTGGGCAAAATGGCTGACTTGCCTAATAGGACAATTTTTAAAAGTCAACTTATTTGTAGTGGATTTCAGTAAAAGAAGATTCAGGAGTTCAGGTACAAGTGTTTGAAAAGCCCACGGTACCTTTAACGAGAAATGTGGACGTACGGAAAACGAGTGAGCAGGTGCACGCCCAAACCTGGCGTTGGCTGGAGTAGACATGATTCACCAAACTTCATTAATTAAAACAGTAGAGACAAACCAGAATGGGAGCAAGGGCTAGCTCAGGTAGCAAAGGAGATAAAATATCAGTGAAAACTGATAGATATGGTGGCAAAGAAAAAACCCAACATTATAATGAGGAACACCCTGTTTATGGAACAACAGAAAATAAATGTAGCAAGAGAAATCAATATGCCACATTTTTAGAAGACAAAAAAAAGTAAAAAAAATACAGCATATTGAGAAAGCAAGAAGAGACAAACATATACAGTTTTGTAAATGCATTATATTAGTGTAGTAAAGAAAATAAACAAAAGTGTATGGTTTATAAAGCTCATGCCAGCACCAGTTGCAAGTGAAAGATATGTTTTTTCCTAGAGCATACTGTTTAACGGTGGGCAGTGAGGAGGCCACCTCTATAAATAGGTTCACTTCCTGTTTCTTACAGCATCTTCCTAAAGCATCTCCTCCTGGTGAGTCAGAGATGGACTAGATGATCCCGTACAGCAGTTCTGATGATCTAAGCCACACAAAACTGAACAGAAAAATCGAGTACTAGGCAGACATGAGATGCGAGTAAATATGGTGGGCTGCAAAAGTCTGCCTGAAGATTTTGCAAAAAATTATTCTACACTGCAGATAAGCCCAACAAAAGACAATGAGGTCGTCATAGTATTGGCAGGATAAGGTGAACTACAAGCAGAATATCAAGAAAAGCACGTAAGCTTGTTCAAGTAGATATAGTACAAGCACTACCAAACCCTCTTGTGTCAGCTGAGTGCATAAATCAATCACAATTAAACACAGCTCGAAGAATTCATACACTACCCCAGAAACAAAATAAAATACACATCCAAAGCAAGCATTGCATTTTGACATCTGTGCAATAGAGTAGATTCCTATGCTGTTTCCAGGGGCTTGGATTCTCTTTCAGACATTCTACACCTGGAAGGAGAGAAAATAGTATACTCAGTACAGTTCACTTGTTTAATAGGTGAACAACAAAGGATTAGAAAAAGAAGTTATTTTTGCTAAAGTAAAAAACCCTAAAAATGTGTTCAGTATGTGCATTTATTTAAAAAAAAAAAAAAAGTAAAAAGAACTAATATAAAGCAAATAAAGAATTATTATCACTTTTTGAGACTTGACACTTTTTGACGTCAGCAGCTAAACTTTTGGGATGTAATCCTAATTGGGCAATAGCATTGGTATGCATTATACCAGCTGTGCACACTCATGAAGCCATCTGAGTGACTTGATTATTCAGTGAATCAGGACAATGCAGTATTCAATTTTATATCCCTTTCTCTATGTACATTACTTCCTTCTTAAAGAAGAATTCCGTGTTCCTAGTTACCACCCTAAACATACTCTAATACATGATTACTGTAATGACTTATGAAATTATGGTAAAGTATTCAAGTTATTACGTAATGGACCCAAAGCCAGTCAACAGCTGAAGACAAAACAAAGAAAAAAGTGTGCAGTGTCAGGTAAACAAAGGAAGCATTGTTAGGTTGGAATTAAATATCTCCTAAATATATAGGAGAAATTGTTGTCAGAAGAAAGTAGCTTGTGTCTAGAGTTGTGTTTATGATGATGAACGTATACAGAATATTGCATGATAAAATCGCAAAAAGTACAGTCAAAAGAATGTACTGAAGTGGGCTTTGATTTACTGGATTTTCAACCAATTGTCAATCAAAAACATTTAGAGAATATTTCAATCTGTTGTCCATTTACAATAGAAAAAATGAATACGAAGTATCTTTTAAAACAAATATAATAATGAAATAACATTTTAGGTCTTCCAGCATTTATGAAGCTACTTCGGCAGTTCTTGAAGAACTTACATTAAAAATATATTTCAAGAAAAACCTCTAAACATTTTAATCACTTTTTGAGGTGGAAGATGACAAAGCAGTTTTAACCATTACCCTAAGAAGGCGCTAGTAACAGCGAGAATAATGTAGTACACAACGACAAGAAATATAACAACTAACATGTACTGCTACAGCCAGTGGAAGTATATCCACTGAAAAGCACTTGAGATCTTCCAGCTCTGTCAATAACAGTGGACTTTTCTTATTGCGGAGAATAAAACAGCAACCATTTTGATTTGGTATCTGTAACAAATCACCCGCCTCTTAATTTACATTCCTGCCAATCTCTTTGTGTCACCATAAATAGCATTTTTTCAATAACTCAGCTAAAATAGGTATCTCAGCATAATCATAATGTAGAGTCAATCTTTATTTTGCCTTTAAATCCAGACTTCTAAATTCTGTACTATTATTTTAAGACCATTAATTGATGGTCATAGAGTTCCGAAGTTGAGAGTGTGGCTTCTAAGTCTTGAAAATAATGAGTTTCTTTATAATTGGTTGAAGTACTTAACGCTTTTTTTTACCTCTCATGGGTTTTCACTGGCAAAGCCTGCTGCAATCACTGGCAGGGTTTGAGAAGGAGGGAGGCCGCAAACAACAGGGGAGAAACAGGCTGAGGACCACTTAGAGAAGCCATAAAACCCAGATCCATGGGGCTGAACGGGATTCATCCAGAAGTGCAGAAAGAGCTGGCCATGTAATTGTGAGTTTATTTTTGAAAAATTGTGGTGACTGAGAATAAACGTGGTGGCAAGGAAAAGGATACCATTCCTCCCGAATTTTAGAAAAGCAGAGTATAACTTCAGGAAATTTGCAGCTGACAGTAACTGGGGGAAGTGGAACTCCTCTTGGAAATGAGGCAAAGCACATAACAGGCTGCACCAGGAGGAATTTGGCCAACGGATTGAGTTATCATGCTTGTCTACTCAGAGCTAGTGAAGCCACACTTGAAATATTCTGTCCAGTTTTGGAGTCTCCAGCTCACAAGGTGTGTGGAGAAACTGGTGAGGATCCAAGGGAGGGCTACCACGGTGGTTGGAGGCCTGGAGCACATGTCCTGTGAAGAGTGGCTGAGGGAGCTGGGCTTATTTAGTCGGGTGAGGAGGACACCAATGGAAAATGTAATACCAGCATGCATATATTTGAAGGGTAATTAAAAAGATGATGATGTCATGCTCTTCCCCTCTACTCTTTTGATGGTGCCAGGTGATAACAACAATGGCACGTGGCCACAAAACTGTGGCGTAGGAGGTTTTCGGATTGGATGTTAGGAAAAATAATTCACTAGGAGGAAGTACAGAACTGGAACCGTGGTCCAGAGAGGTTTGGGATCTCCATTGCTGTGTGTTTTTAAGACTCAGCTAGACAAAGCCGTACCGACCTGATCAATGGACTGACCCTCTGAGCGGACTGAATGACCTTCAGAGGTCCCATCCAGCCAGTTTTCCTGTGGCTCTATGATTTGATGTGTGGGAAGCTCTATTCTCAACCCGTTTGTTGTGATAGATAGATAACAACACCGGCCACATGGCCGTGAGGCCATGAGTTTTTAGAAAAGCATCAAATATCACAGAACTAATGATAAAACCTGAAGACCTGGAAATTATATAGACAGGAAAGTTTAGGTAAAATATTAGCCATCTTTAGGAATTACTTTGGAGCAGTGGATTCAGTTTCTCATGTTTCAGCACTGCAGAGTGGTCTCTATGCATACGTATCTTCATGCTGAACATCATTACGGTATGAAGGCTGATCTGAACGTTTCTGTGAAATAAATGCATGTGAAGTTTTAATAGTCTCTAGGAGAAGAACTGTTCCCTTTTCCTCCACCCACACATTTCCTGCACAAGAACCCTCTATATTGTACAAGCCTGATGTTTCACTAGTATGAGAACGATGTTTTCTCCTTTTCTTCATAATAAATACAGATGAGGCCTTGTCTGGGGGCTTGTAAAACTCGTGTTGAAAAAAAATCCTTCTCTTATTTTCTATACGGCTTCAGTGGCCTCCAAGCAACTACTGTAGAACAAGTGAATGGCATTACTGCTTTTATCTCTTATAGTTTCATTATTACTCAGCATATTCATGATATGCAATTTTAGCAGAGACCATGATAAGCTAAAAATTCATTCTGAAATAACACGGAAATAAAAGGAATTCAGTAAAAACTGACTTCATTAACTTTTTCCTGAAGTAAATGTAAAGTCCCTCTTTGTTTGTATTTTATTTTATTCTTGACATATAATACATTTTAAACAGGAGTCATTGTTGGAAATTGTTTAGATTTTTGGAATATCATCCAGCTGATGAGTGTTGAAGGAATATGAGTTAAAGGACCACCATCCAGCCTTAATTTATAGGGTGACTTGTTGAATTGGTGAGAGAAGAGAACAGAAAGGGTTATTAAACATGTATGCAAAGTTGGGAAAAAGAAAATCTAATCATTTAAGCATATGGTCCTTACAGAATAGTGTATGAAGGAACTTCTGTCATGTGGGAAAAAGGTTATTGCATACAGCAACCAGTGCTGGTTAAGTGGGTGTTCCAAACTTAAAAAAGAAATAGACCACTTAATAAGTTCTATCACCTAGAGAAATTCTGCTGGATTGTGGGCAAAATAGAGTTAAATTAATCGTGAAAACATCAGTGAGACTAATCCTTGGCAGCTTTTTCTTATAGTACTTCTAAAAAAACTTTCTTGTATTAATTGACATGCAGATAAACTGTAAATGCTTATTTTCCAGTGAGGACAGAGCAGTTCTCTAAGTGCAATTGATAATGGTTTTGCCAGCCTAGGAAATAATGAATTAGAAGTTGTCCAAACTAGGACAGAGTTAGCTTAAAAGAAACTGTTCAATGGATTCTTTTTAGAAGTACTTTCTTCTAAAGAAGTGTTGTTGTGAGCCCTAACAGGTCATATTAGGACTAAAGGGAAGGTAGTTTGCCAAAAAAACCAATTACTTTTTGAAACAGTGACATGATATATATATAGTTTGCTTTTTACTCAAAAGCATTTTGGAATAGAATAAGCAAATAATCTTTGAAATAAAGCTGGGAGACCTCTAGACATCAGCAAAACCCTTTGTGCCACAATATAGGTTCAGCTATATCTTAAACGCTAAATATATTTTGATTTTGTCAACTAGAAGCGTGTTAGTAAGACATCGGTTTTACAATTAAAGATCAGATACTTAAAAGTAGGATAAAATCTAGCTTGGATGTAGTGAAGTTACACATACTAGTCCAAGCCATTATCTGCTAATCCGGACAAAGGAAATGCAGCAAATCTGTTCAACTCTTAGGGAGGTATTTGATACAGTGACACAACAAAATCGGAGGAGTAAGAGTAAAGGGAAAAATATGGTAAAAATAAAATGGGAAAACTAAAAAACCAGTAATATTGCATCTCGATACTAATCTTCACTTGCGTTTTCATTATGACCGTGGCAGAAAAAATGCTAATAGAGCATTTTGATTACACAAATTTAGGGGTTGTTGGTGATTCAGAGGACTGATGTATCCTACACAATGAAATGGATGATTTTTAGTCTATGGAATGAACTTAATAGCAATTATATGAGATCTGACAACACTAAGTGCAGAATTATGCACGAAGATACTGACAGTGAAAGAATTTCTCCTATAAGTTGATAAGTTATATATAACTGAGAAGTACAATCTGAGATGGGTGTATCGCTTTATCTCAGGACAAATGCAAATCACCAGTATGATACAGGCTTGAAAGAAGCAAATGTGGTGCTAATTTCGTACCCAACAGCAGTACGAATGCCATTGTAAAAGGTACTGGTGACGCATTATTTGGGATCCTGTGGACATTTCTGAGCCTGTTGGTCCAAGAGATGAATTCTCTATATGGTAGGAGTAGAAAAAAGGTATTAGCGGTGATCAGGGATTTGAAAATCTTATTTCAGAAGCCTGAGAGTATTTCACATGTCAGCAATCATCTGTTGTCTGTGTGCATATTGGCCTTGATCCAGCAGCTGTATAATCTCACCAATGTCATGTTGCACACAAAATAATGCAACCTATCTCTCAGCAGGCGTTTTTTAGGGACTTCAGTCCTTTTTCAGAGTTGGCCCTAAGTCAGAACAACTTTTTGAGTTCCAACACCTCGGTTTTGCTCCGGAGGCAAGGTGGTGTGAGGGCGTAAAGAAGGCATTGCGCATCACTTTCAAAGTTAAATTCACTTTGACTACACCTACTAGCACAGTGCTTTGCCAGCTGCGATTTGTATGGGCAAACAGTTAAACATCTAACCTGCTCAGAAACACTGAGTGTGGCTGTGATCTCATACCATTAAATTCTTTGAGATTTTCGGTATTTCCTTCTATTAACAAAAGGACCGAGAATTTAAGGAACGTTAACTGTACTGTTGTACATTCATTCCAAAGTCAGTTTGTTTGAAAGTGTTTAAGTGTAATGTTGCCAAAGTTTTCTTTTCGTACTGAATTTTTGTGATGGATTTTTTTCTCCAAGGGGGAACACGTCAACAGTTAAATGTGAGATCTGAAAATAACCGCTTAGTAGCAACTCTCTCAGGAAGCTTTCTAATGCATGTGAGGACTGCAAATCATTTGTTTCTGGAAAGAGTTGAGCAACTGTGAAGCTGGAGCTAACCGCAGTTGGATGAAAATTGCTAACTTATGTTTTCTTTATTTTGAGCAAAATGTCAAGTGTTGCTCTTTTGCCTTTGCCTTGACAAAGGTCAATTGGATTTAAAAAAGCACCAAATCAACTCGTACTGTCAGCTGATTATTTGTCTAAATCTTCAGATGTGTTGTTTTGCTGTTACAACAGTGTCATGGAAAGTTTTAGTGGCAAAGATATATTAGATCGTCAATTGCAAAACTGGGAACCACACTGATATTTCTTCTTTGTTCTTTGTATGTCTTCTTAAAGAAGGGTGAGTAGAAGACTTAATTTTGAGAGGGGTATCATCTTATTTTCTCGGTGTATGTGTGAGTGTGTATAAATAAAACACATAATCTACTGGAGACTTCCTAATGTTGTGATTGTGCTTCAAAAAATGTGTAACAGGGAAGCGGCTTGAAAATTGTAATACTTATCCTAAAATATGCTCAGACACCCTGCGTACCCAGTAGAGGATTTCAGTATTTCTTATGCTCCAGCACCCTCTAGGATTAATCTTTTGAGTTCCAGGAAAGAGAAAATTGTCATTTTACTAGGCAGAGTGATTCCTTTCTGAGTGGAGTGGAGCCAGCAGCTCTTGCAGGACCTTCTTCTCATTCCTGACTTCTGAAAGATGGCAGGAAAACAGTGATTCTCACCATGAAGACTGCTGCTTTCCTGCAAAGGTTCGTTATTTTCACACTAGCTTCTGTGAAACCACCTATTATTAGCCGAATAGGCCAACCTATGCGACAGAAATTTTTACTTCATAAAAGGAATATGTGCTGATAGGTCTGTTTTTAATTCTGTCATTTCATTTTCATCAGTGAACGAAAAAGGGTTAGTCACACTCCCCACCTCTAGGCACCTAAATTACTACACTGCTTTCCAAAGGCTTTTTATGTGGTCAATAAAGAGTGAAATGCGATTCCAGAGGATGCTTCATCAGACACGTGGGAGGCTCCTGCTTTGTCATTACTTTCAGTTAGTATAACATCTCAGTATTTAAGCTCTTTAAACTGTAATGTTTTATTAAATAGAAATGTCTTTGTGCTCTTAAAAAACCAACAAAACCCATCATAAAAAAGTGAAAATAATTAATAGTCATAAAAAAAACAACAAAACCCAACACATAAAAAAGTGAAAATAATTAATAGTCATCTTAGGAACTGGTTATTTTCAGGTTGCCCTTTAATGATAAAAAGAGTGCTTTGTCCTTTCCTTCTTACAGTATTTTTTTGCTGATGAACATCTGCTAAAGTCTTGAGAAATAAGCTCACGTTAGGACCACCTGCTTTAGATGAGTACCTATATAGTTGCTAATGCCTAGCAATTATTTAGACTAAGAAACGATGATTATGTATTAACTGTAGTGCTCTGGAGTTCATGAATGGCCCAGATTTTCATTGTGTTGAATACTGTACAGGGAACAAAAAGATGTCCTGTGCCCTAGTCTGTAAACTCCGATGTGAGACAAGGAATGGACACGCAGTACAAGCAGGCAATTAGACAACAGGCCAGCATGACAGGCAGGCAACAAGCTTTTGTAGCCAGAGACCTAAGAGGAGGTCATCAAGAAGGTGAGCAGGTTGGGTGTTTAACTGTTAGTCCATAAAAATCATATCTGGCAGTGCACTGCACTATTCAAAGTGCTGCATGGTGGAAGGATGAGAGACAACGGGAATAAGTTGAAATAAACCTCAAGTACGCTAGGTACTTTTGAGCTGGGTCAGGGAGGAATAAAGTGTTTCTGTGCTCTAAAAACCACACTAAGGACCGTCGCTGTGGAGCGTTTTGCAACAAGCAGCGAAGCTTCTCCCCTTCTTCCCATGGCAGGAATCCAGTCCCATCCTTGAAACTCTACTGAGATTTAGTCCCAAAGACAACCCTGTCCTTACTCACCTGCTTCTTTGTCCCCTTCTGCACAGGTTTTAAAAAAACAGTATCTAGACATCACGTACATTGAGAACAGAAAGTCTGCTAGCACCCATTCCAATACTTCTTTGCCTATCTCAGAAATTTTTTCATTTCTCCCTAAGAAATAGGTAAATCTCAGAAGGAGAAACAAATCATTTGTGTCCGCATTTCCACAGAGGCTTTGCTTTGCAAGTAAGCACAGTGTAGATGTCCTTCACGTAGGCTACGGTAGTATAGGATGTAGTGAGGCCATGGAGTCACGATGAGATTCTTGGACCACCTGAAGTTTTTCTTAAGAAACAGTGTAGAAATAGTATAAAAGTAATTTATCCAAGATCTAGCCATGTGTGGTGAATTTTGTTTGAAGTTATTATCCCAATCCCTTGAAAAACAATGTAACTGTCCTACTTTCCTTTAGGACACATGAAAACCAACTGAGAAAGTATCTTTAGGGCAGCCCTTACAAAATTTCAGGAATATTTAAAGTAACAAAAATTTTAATAGTTTTGCCTCTCAGAAAATATATTTGTAGAAAAACACAGATCTTATCAGGTCTATCTGGACAGAGTTAAAGGGAGACTTGAGAAATGCAGTATTTTCACTAATGTAATATAAATTTTAAGTTCAGGTATTGTAAAGAAATTTCAAAGTGCTCACAAGTAGTCATTTTCTGCTTGTGAAAATTATCACAATAGGATACATTGATATAATATATGAAAAACTGAGAATTAATTATTTTTTAATGACTATCTTTTTTTTATAGTTCATCTGGCCTGTAAGTAGTTATGTCTGCTCTGCAGCATCATGAATTACCAGCCTGTCAATCTTCAGAGTAGCTTTCTGAGATGGATATTATCATCTCTATTTTATAGATGGCTGGAATAAAAGCCATGGGAAGATAAATGGCTTGTGTAGGGCCAGCGTACTTGCTCATACAGGAAGCAAATTTAGTGGCTCCTGCATTTCAGGTTTGTGCTCAGTTTATTAAACCACATTACTACCAATCTCTTAGTCCGTATTGCTGCAAGTACTTTATTTTTTCGAATGGATCGTATTTTCTAAATGGAAGCCAAATATAGTGCTACTAGTTCATTAAATCCTTGTAACAGCAGAGAGTAGAAGGAGCTGTGGGATGAATGATTTTCAGCATAATCTAAATAAAGACTCCTCTTCCTGGAAACATCTCTTTTTGGATTGCTTCAGATTGCCACCCTCCTTTCCATTGGCAAAGAGCATTAGCACAAACTGTTTAGTCACTTTGCCAACATGGGTTGGCTTGGTTTGTAAGAATGATTTGTAATAGCTAAAATGCCAGGCATGGACTGGAAGAAAATAGTGCAGTACTTAACACTAAGTGACGTCTAACTTACTTGCCTGGAAATTTCTCCTTCCACAGTACCAATACAAACTATGGGGGAAAAACAAAAAAAATAAAAATCCCAGGATCATAGTTATAGCTTTCTGCCACGAATATGATTTCTGTGTGTGGCTTGTATAGATTTAGCCATCTAGTGCATTAAAAAATTATTTTGATTCACTTTGTTCACATACAAACCTAAATTTTACTGTATACTGCAGTAAAAACGTGTTTGAGTAGGAGTTAAATGGTTCAGTCATTTTTTTAATAAAGAAGAATCAGTCATCATGTCAATACTCAAAGGCTTTGCGTAGAGGATGGAAGGGTCTTGCAGTTTGGGGTTTAGGTGTGTTTTGTAGGATACTTCATCCTATCCCGCTGAGTAATCTCATCACCAGCACTGCTGAGCCAGAGGATCAGAAGTCAATTTCTTTTCTTTACTGCTATCTTCCTTGCTATCACTTGCTGACCCCAGGAAGGCAACAGGGCAAAAAAAATCTCAGAAAAAAGCAGTGTGTAAGGTTACTGTATCTCCTCCTCCTAAATGGTGAAATTAGACTCATGTCGTGTCCTATGGGATCCTTTAATTGCAAACTGGATAAAATTTCGATTTCAATGACCTAACAAGAACATAGAAAAACAGTCCTTTCACTGAAAGTGAAACCTTCCTTTTAGCACATTCCACAAATACTGAAAAAGGTGTAAGGATATTGATTTATTTTCTTTACCAAAAAATGTCAGTGCATCCTTAAAGCGCGGGTGCTAGATTTTTGGGCTGCCATTTGAAATGCATCCGCTATGTGATATGACACAGATAATCCCAAACGGACATAAAGCCCATCTGCTTTGGAGCCAAGAGTAATATAACAGTGTCAACAGAGATGCAGAGCCAGGGACCGCAGCGATGAGGGGAAAAGCTCCCAGGCTTGGGCTCGGCATTGCTTACTCTGCTACGCTGCTGTTGACCCGGCTCTGGCATGTCACTGCTCAGCTGATGACTCTAAGTACCCTCTTCCTTAATGGCCTTTGGATTGATCATTCGGTTGGGTCATGTTTTGTTTTGTGTTAAATTTTGTTTTGTGTTAAAACTTCACTTCCACATGTATGATTACGGCTTACTAAACACCAGGCGCTTTGGTAAGTGCTGTGTTGCACAAAGTCTGTTAATGTCCGACAGGCTGGACTATAATTATCACAACAGCCATGCCACAAATACTGCACCTAGCAACATCTGCAAAACATAACAGTCTATACCATATATTAATGATTTATCAAGCCTTTAGAAACTATGCATAAATAGAATCTTGGAACAGATTCTGCCATTCTCTCAGAATTAATAGTAATTAATGATTACACCTGCTAAGAGTCCATTTGCTGAGCATAAAAATGCCTTGCATGGGTGACATTCTTGTATAGGCCAATGTATTACTGACCATTTTATGATTTTTTTGACTAGCAACCTGTCTTCCTTTTACGCTTATACTGGTTTTTATTATAGCATTTTCTTTGCATGCCAAAGTTGAAGTGGTGTATGTGTGATACTCATATGTGAGATGAAATAATAATCTCTAATTCCTTTTCTGTTGCTTTCGGCAAAGTTTGGAAAGATTGCTACTACCGGTACTTTTTTTCATTTTCCTGCTAGATTCTTTTCAAATTAAGAAATTCAGTTTAGCCTCCATTCATTCAATTTCTGCAGTAAGGGCAATGTATAAGTAAAGTATGACACAAAGTGAATGCATTTTGTTGCCTTAATTCATACTGGTAAGTATGATCTTCATTGTATGTTTATACTTTTTAATGGAGGAAAAACTCCTATATTATCATCTTTGCCCCAAATTTTATGTCTAGTAATGTAATTTTACATCTAGTTTTACATCTAGTTTTTACATCTAGTAATTCATTACATGTGAGGCTTAACCAAAGGCTGTCAGTGCAGGTACAAGTAACTGAATGTATATGCTTTGAGTAGCTCTATATTTGAATTCAGAGGTAGGTCCATGTGGAGCAGTTACCTAAGGTGTAAGATGGAAGTTTATCTTAAAACTTGCCTTACTCACTGACTGTGTTCAAAGAACAATTGTGCCTGTGCCTAGTTTATCTATACTAAATTACATTTATAGGTATATAGTTATATAGTTATACATGTGTAGCTATAGATAGTTATGATTAAACACAAATTAGTATATATTTCTGTTACCAGAAAATATTGTATCTTAGACAACACAGAAACCACCTCAACAAAACCCTCACAGGCTGTTTGTAGCCTTGAAAGACTCCTAAGGAAAAGCATGGAGTGACGGTGAGGCAGAAGGTAGGTATGCGGAGACGAGAAGCTGCAGTTTTCCACTGAGAGCACTTGGAGAAACTGGCTTGGCCAGTTTTAGGAGTGTCATTATATTACATTAGACTGAAGTTTTCCGAGTGAGCCTGGGGCAAGAACCAGGGTCCCGGTGGTGGTGAAGACACCGTGCCTGTCGTAGGAGCAGAGAGAGCAGAAGCACGCTCAGGTTGTTACCATTTCCACTGTCCTCGCTGGAACGGGATAGTGAACATCATCCTACAGACTTCTACATCCATTAAATTATATGAACTATTATAATTATTAATTATGTGAAACAGCACTGCCGCACCAGGCTATGAGACTTCCAGTACTTGCCTATATAGCTGGGTTTTATAGGCTTTATTTTTGACCTGCTTAACATCAAATTGCTTCAGAATCCACCTGCCTGGCAAAGTTTCCCTGTCTCACTTCAGAATTTCCTACTAGTTCCCTCACGAGATTGCTTTTACCTCTCATCAGGCTTTCTATTACTTGCTTATCAGCCCGTCTTTCCTGCTAACTTCTGCAAGGAGCCGAAATTCTGTTACAAAAACCGAACGTGCGCAGTCTGGAGGTGGAAGCCTGATGAAGTCAGTGTTCCCGACCCCGTCTGACCCGTAAGAATCTCCGGGCTGGTGGAGCTCACCTCCACGTGCTGGCCCTGCTCTGCAGCAGAGCCAGTGCTGCTGGGATTGCGCGGGCAAGGAGGAAGAAGGCTCGAGGTCTTCCTCCCAGCACTGACTGGGGGAGGGACAATGGCAGAACTGGTAGCTGCTCTGCTGCAACTGGGGACGGGAAAGTGCAAAGGAAGAAAAGTCAGAAAGCTAGAGTTTAAACTATTGTAAACCATTTTTAACTAGAGTTAAAAAAAAAACAGTGAAGGGCTTCTTCCAGTCATGTACTCTCTTCTTGACCCGCCATGCAGCTCTGGACTTGGCAGCTGTCTGTGTTTGCTTTACATTGGACTTCGCCGTGCAGCCAAGACAGCTCTGTCAAACGCTTTGGGTGGTTTTGCAATGAGAAAACATGATACTGCAGAGCCAGCAGTTATTGCCATACAAGGGTGCTGGAAATGAATAGCGATCTGTAGCCCTCACACAAAGAGGGAGACCTCAAAAGGACATATATTCCATGCTAAGTCATAGGAAAAACTAAGCTAAAAGAAAAACCAAAACAACACTGAGAAGCTTGTTACTTTGAAAAATATGTGAAAGTCCATCCTTCAACAGCTCCTGTCATTTTTTCCTCTTAAGAAATGCTCCACAGATA